>NC_063044.1:3428544-3496094 GCF_018812025.1 Megalobrama amblycephala | reverse complement strand
AATTAATAATTATCATTTACTCACCCTCATGTTGAATCAAATTAAATATTTAAAGCTACTTTTTGTCTCTTAGATGATCTATTGGGGATAATTTCTCAGCCAAATTTGACATGCGATTAAACTGTGATTAATTAATCACCACATTGTGCAATTAATCAGATTAATTTATCTAAAACTAAATGTTTTGTTTTTATTTGGTAAAATGTTTAGCAGTAGTGGTTGTTGAAGATGAGTGCCATTAGTGTTTGTTTTTGTATTATTGGTGTCACATTGTGAGAAATAACAGTATTGTCTTTCAATAGAGCAGTTTTATAGTTTTTTCTCATATATTTTAAGACTCCATAATCAGTTTCTAACAGCAAACACTCAGAATAAAGTGAGATGATGTGAATGTCTTGTTGAATGAGTGTTGATAGTCTGAGGATCATCAATATTAACAGAGAAACTGCTGAAAACACTCTTTATTTCATGTCAATAGTTCCTGTTTTCACCTCATTTATTATGCTGATGTCTTCAGATCTGCTGTAAATTGACACTTAAAGCTCATTTCATTGCTGTCAACAGACTGAGGGGATTTGTTGACTACAAATATGAACAATTATTTTTGTTTGTTATATTTTAATGGAGAAACAGAATAAAGTTCTGAATTAGCATCAGATGCTTTACGATAGACCGATATAAATTCTGAATGCATTTAGTTTATGGGTGAAATACAAAAAGGGTTAATATAGCAAAAAAAAAAAAAAAAGCATATTTCAGACATATTTAGAACAAGAATCATTTGACAACATTCAAACACTGTATTGAAGGATCACAGTGAAGCCCAAAATACTCTTTAATTGTCATTTTAAATCTTATTTTTTGCCACTTTCCTTCAAACCACCAGGTTTCACTCAGTTGTCAGCAAGAAGTTTTTAATCTTTAAAATATAATGAATTTAGTATGATCTCTTTTCTTTATATATTTTTATTAAGTACAGATCAAAATAACTGATTCCTTTTTGCATTAAATATATCTGTTACACTAAATGATGATGGGACATTAAAATATTTTATTTTCACAAAAGTAATTTGAAACATTAAACAGACACATTTCATTTAGTGGGTTTTCTATGTAAAATCTCTTTTGTACATTTCATTTGATACAGACACTAGATTTTGATGATTTTAACCTTATAAAAACAAACACAGTTACTGATTTATTTTTGATTTGGGCAGATCACCTCCTCCAACCACTCTGCTGTTCAGTCAACAAAGCCCCGCCCACTGCAATTTACTTAATGAAGCTCCTTCCATAGCAGTCACATCATCCGTGAAGCTCCTCCCACTGCAGTTCATCAATAAATGCTGGAATATTCCCATCAGACGAGCATCAGAGCATCAGGAAGAGCTGAAAACTGCAAAGAACATGAGTGATCCAGAACCCTGCAGAATGAAACACACTGAAGATACTGAAGAACAAAGAGGTTGGTGTTTATTCTTCATTCATTCATGATGCTGAACAACATTCATGTTAGAAAGATTCAAGCACTTCTGCACATTTAGAGAAACAGTTAAACTATGAAATCCCACATGGAAAAAACCTATATAAACATATATGTTTCAATATAGGTTTTGATATAGGTTTTACATATATGTGACATATATGTACATATAATTTTATATATGTCACATATATTAAAAACCTATATCAAACCTATATTGAAACATATATGTTTATATAGGTTTTTTCCATGTGGGACCAATTTCACGTGTTCGTGTAGCGTGTGTTTTCTGCGTTGTGTCGTAATCAAAGACAGACTGCGAAAAATCTTGCCATCAGGTCCTCACTTTATTCTGTATAACACAAATGGCAATATATGAGGACTTGTGCAGCATACAAACAGCGTGCGGCAGCAACGCACAACGCTGAGAAAGAGAGATATTAAAAGTAACTTAAGTAAAGAAAAATAATCAACGAAACATCTGAATGTACATCACAGAGGGGTTTTGGATTACAATCATACAAATATATCATGTGAATTCAGCTGTTACATGAAACATGGCCTTAATTGAATCACTGCAAAAACTTTGTGCGACCTACCGCTGTGATGTCTCATGCAGACTGGGAAGCAGCAAAGTGCGTCAACACCCCAAGTCAGCATGGCGGCAGGAAACCCCAAATATGGTCATGGCAAGTGGAATCACAAAATAATTGTCTAAATACATAACTGCTACATTCGCACATACATAAGTTCTTGCATAATTTTTTTCGTTAATTCTTAGTTTTTGCCTTGATAATAGAAAATATGAGCTAGGCATCATGTATGACAGTCAAAAATGAGATATGAGCTACAAAATGACCAGATCCTGCCATTAGCTATATAGAAGACATATCTTGTATGTATAGGGCTTATATGTGGATATGAAGAAGCAATACAGGAGACCTATATTTTCTGTATATGCACATATATGCACCTCAATTTTGCCTATATGTGGCATATATACACATATATGCAGTATATATGCGCATATATGCAGCATATATATTATCATATATGTGCATATATGTACATATACACTGCATATAGGTTTCATATATGCACATATATCCACATATAGGTTCTTTCCATGTGGGATTAAACAATGTTATTTTCTAACAAAAGATCAGTAAACGGAGGTTTGAGAAACTTTCATATTGATTGTCAACATCAGATCAAACTAAATATTTTACATTTCATACCCGGTTCTCAATTTGTCTAATTGTGTAACTGGCATGATGCATTTTTACCTGTCAAATAAAATGTTATACTTTATTCATTCAGAACTCTGCATCAAAATGAGCTGAATATTTTAAAGCAGTTGTCTATCACAGGAAGTCTCAATTTTATGACCTTTCACTTCATATTTCTCTCTTTAAGTTATTTTGATAGTACTGAAATTTAAATGACTTTCTTTCATTTCAGAGCTGATGGAAGTGAGCGAAGTGGAGGAACATCATGACAAACCTGGAGAAAAACCTTTGAGTCACTCAAAGACTGAAAATACATTTTTAAAGAAAAGAGACAAGAAATCTACAACCTGCACTCAGTGTGAAAGAGTTTCTCAAAGAAACAACATCTTGAGCTTCACATGAGAGTTCATACAGGAGAGAAGCCGTTCACATGTGATCAGTGCGGAGGAGTTTCTCAACCAAACAGAAATCTTGATGGTTCACATGAGAGTTCACACAGGAGAGAAGACCGTTCACATGTGATCAGTGTGGGAAGAGTTTCACACAAAGAGGAAATCTTAAGGAACACATGAGAGTTCACACTGGAGAGAAGCCACACACATGTGATCAATGTGGGAAGAGTTTCACACAAAAAGGATATCTTAAGGTTCATATGAGAGTTCACACTGGAGAGAAGCCACACACATGTGATCAGTGTGGGAAGAGCTGCACGCGATCATCAAACCTTAAAGAACACATGAGGAACCACACCGGAGAGAGACCGTTCACATGTCATCAGTGTGGCAAAACATTTAGTTGGGAATCAGCCTTCAAGAAACACCTGAGAGTTCATACAAAAGGAGAAGCCACATTCATGTTCTGTGTGTGGAAAGAGTTTTTCACAGCTGTCAATATTTAAATGAACATGAGAAAATACACACTGGTGTGAGAGAGTACATGTGCTTTGAGTGTGAGAAGACTTTTACTACAGCAAACCATTTAAAACTAGCACCAGAGAATTCACACTGGAGAAAAACCTTACAGGTGTTCACAGTGTGACAAGAGATTCAGTCAGTCAGTAAATCTGAAAACACATGAGAGGATCCACACCGGAGAAAAACCTTACAAGTGTTCACAGTGTGACAAGAGATTCATTCAGTCATCATCTCTGAAAAAGCATGAGAAGATCCACAGCAGAGAGAAGCAGCACACGTGTGATCAGTGTGGAAAGAGTTTCTCTTTTGAAAAATCAGCTGAAGATACACATGAAGATCCATGCAGTGGAAGAAACCACATCACCACAGTCTGAAATCACGATAAGTAATTCATCTTTGTGCTCAGCAACAGTGTCTCTTCTGTCTAAGTTTAACAGTCAGATATCTCCACATATAGTTTGGCGCTGTTGCTCTGTGGCTGCTGTTGAATTATCCAGATTGTGGATGAGGAGAGACCCCGACATGCCTCATTCATTCATTTATTCATAGTTAGCCATTTTTCAATATGCTGTTCTTGTCTGTACTTGTGTGAAACATCATCAGTCTCTGCCCAAGTACTGTTCCAATTCAAAGTTCACATCTAGCTAAGTACAGTTCAAATCTCCAGTATGTGTTGTTGATCCACCCCTTTTATCGAGGATGCATCGAGAGGTGACTTGTGCGGACTTGAGACAGCCAGCTATCCCAGAATGCATCGCACACTAACCAGCAAGCGTCAATAGTAAAACAGAAAACCTGTGTAATTCAAACATAACTACAGTTATTATGTCATATGTAGTTTAAAGAGTTTTTCAGGTAAGAATATACTGGTTTAAAGCTCAAATTTGTGGTTTATTGATAAAAGTAATGCCTATTTGGAGTTTGGGCGCTCAGTGCTCATGTACCCCGCCGAGAACAGCCTAACCTCGGCTAATCCTTCTGAAATTTGCCACTGGTTCTGATGTTTCTGTAGTGGTTAAACATGAGATATAATTAATCTTTTGTAATTTTAACAGGTGATCTTTGGTCTCATGAATCTATAATTTGAACTAAAAGTGAAATCTCATAACTTTATATAGTTAGGCATTATAGTTTATTGTTGTGGCCTACTTGAGCACTGACTTTGTAATGTTTGACTGAATCGTTTGCTTTATTTTTTATTGTAGCTGCTTGTACTTCCATAATGGCTATTATTGACCATTAAAACTGACATTTAACAAAAAGAGTCAGGGTTGTGTTTTATATTTGTAAGTGTTACAAGCTCTCCTAGTCTATGGTTGGGAGACAGTAAACAAGATTAAGTTAAATTAGAAAGAGAAACAAAACCAAAGAACATGGTGGTTTCCCTTCAGTCCTCTGCCCCAGAAATGTGAATGAGCCACTCATTTATATAAAATTTATTTTAATTATGCAAGGGAAAATGGAAGCAAACAGTCTTCTGGAGAGGGGCTAGCCAAAACAACAAACAAAAGAATTACTAACTGTTAGAATGAAAACTAAATGACCTATGCAGGTAAAAGAAATACACAACATAGGCTTGTCTCCCTGGCTAACCAAAAACAGGCATAAACATTACAAAAGAAAAGTGGCACCCCCTCCAACAGCTCCCTTTAACATAAAATGTATTTAATATAAGAAAATACAATAACTTTTAGTTACCAAAACAATGTTAGAAAGAAAAAAAGAAACCACTTCCTGGTAACGATAGGCCTCAGGGACAAGTTCGTATGCTAGTAACACTGCAGACTTGACCATGTCATAGTCAAAAGAGCTTTCTATAGGTAGAGATGAGCAAACTTCCTTTTCCTGTAAGGCTTCACTGGAGTAATAAAGCCCACATATCGTTCGGCCACCTTAATTTATTAGCAATGCATTTGAATGCAACAAAGTAAGAGTCGACTTCTGTTTCTCTGAATGGAGGCACAAGTCTTATATACTTACTGTCGTTGAAATTATCACTAGAGGGTGCATGCGAAAAATCCTCAGTGTCTGTACTACCAGCAGTAATTAAGGGTGACCGACGTAGGTCTAGGACATGGAATTGGAACTGGCTTTACAGTCAAATGCTGTGCTTCCAAATCCAATTTATGTAACTGGATATCTCTATCAGCCTGCCTCTCCACTACTCTAAGCTTTGTCATTTCCGCCTCACAATCCTGTTTTTTAATCAAAAGATCCAATTCCTTCAACACAATCTTTGGATCTTGAGACATAGCAGAGTCAGAGTTGGTATTCGCATCTTCAGCCTCAAATGATGCTTCAGACTGAACTTCAACACCTTCCTCCGACTCTCTAGGCAAAATACCCGCATTTACTAATTTCTCAAACAAGTCATCCTTAAGTACTTGCTTTGTGACCTCTTTCTTAACAGAAATATCAGAGAATTCTACTATCACAACGATTAAAGGCTTCAATTGTAGGAGAAAGAGTAAATGCGGTAAAATCAAACTCCAAAATAAATACCACTGCTACAAATACTTACAATACTTTCCTCCACACCCCACAGTCGAAAACAGGTCAGAAAATCTTTAGAGAAAAAGAGTACTTACCACCAGCCAATTAATGGACAGACAACCCAGTCTAGGGTTGGGAGACAGTAACAGGGTTAAATTAAATTGGAAAGAAAAACAAAACCAAAGAATGTGCCTGGGGGCACATTGGGGGGCACATTCAGCTGCCTTGGGGGCGCGTTAAGAAAGGGGCCGCACACGGACGGCTCGACGAGCGGTTCCTTTCTGTCAATAGCTCTGCAGCTCCAGTGAGCCTTCCATTCCTTCCTGATCTCCATTTTTGAGATCGGGAGGGTATGGAAAAACCCTAGCCGTTCAGATCTGAATCTGGGGCCCAGACAGACGGGAGAGGGATGATGCGAGATTGAGATGGATGACCAGCGGCGTTTGTGATCAGTCCCCCAACTGCATTTTCCCCCATCTGCCCTCTCCTCTTCTTCTTTCACCTCTTATATATATATCGTATTATTCATGTAACATGCTCAGATGCTTTTTACAGTCAGATTGATGGCTGGGCCCAGAGTGATTATTTTTCTAACGGCCCGCTTTTCCGGTTTGATAATGAGAGGCTCTTTTAGGCTTAAAAGAACCCTAAATTCCATCCTTTCATGTGGAAAATGAGAAATATTCGGTCTTCGAGCCACAGAAAAGTAAGCTGGGTCTATATTTTATGTTTTAAAATGGCCAGAGGTCCAGTATGGCCTCTCGGGTGCCTCCTCCTTCTCGGAGCAAGTCACAGAGACAGCAGGCCTCGAAGAGGAAGAAGCAGGTTTTAAGAGAGGTGATCAATCGCAGATGCCAGCACCATCTGTAATTGATTACCTCTCATTGTGAGGGCGACTTTACACCTGCCCTTGCCACTTCTTCCTCCGCCTCCTGGGTTTTGATTCATTTAACATACTCAGGCACTTCTTAAACAGTCAGGCTGATGGCTGGGCCCTTGATGAATATTTTTCTAAGGGCCCACTTTCTGGCTTGATAATAAAAGAGGCTCTTTTAGGCTTCAAAGAACCCTAGATTTCATCCTCCTTTGTGAAAGAAAAGGAAAAGAGGAGTCTTCGGTCTTTGAGCCACAGGAAGGTAAGCTGGGTCTATATTTATGTTTCGAAATATGTTGACCTTGTGTTCCTGTACAGTTTTTCCTGAGTATGTAGTCGGAAAAAGTAAGGGTTTTTTGGGCAAACTGAAGTTTGAGAAGGCCTCTTTGAGGTTTAGCTTGGGCTGTTGGCTATAGGGAATGCTGTCACTGACAGCCTTTGTGTGACCCGAGGGTGAGTTGCTATCTGGTGTTTCTACTTGATGTTTGTCTAGCCATCTTATGGCATGTACTTTCCTTAAGCATGGTGGTGTGGGTATATCGTTCCCCATAGCATTCTGAAATGCAGAGTTGAGTTCCCTTTCAAAAGGGAACATCTCAGGTTATGTATGTAACCATGGTTCCCTGAGAGCAGGGAACAAGACACTGCGTTGCCCTGCCATGCTTCGGGGCTGCCTGCTGAACAGTCCCTCAAGACGATAAGATACTAACTGATTCTCTAGGCGCTCCTTATATACTTCTGGGTCGCGCTATGATGATGTCATAGGCTGTCGCTGGCCAATAGAATTGGAGTGGTTTGATACTTGGCTTTCAGACATCGATTCACGTGTGACGTTCCCCATAGTGTTCTGAAATGCAGAGTCTCATTCCCTGTTCTCAGGGAACCATGGTTACATACATAACCTGAGATGGTTTCCTACATTTTTTTAATGTCATTTCAAAGTCGAGGAGAATTTCCAAAAGGCTGGACCAAATATTACACAACATTCAAAAATTTGTTAGACCTTGCACCAATATAAAGGACTATAGAGTAGTGCAGGTATGACATCACTTTTTGTTGGCCAAAACCCGGAAGCGAATTAGCAGTTTTTTTTAATGGGTTTTTGTTAAATTGCCATGAAATAAGGTCTGTGGTTAAAAAAAAGCCTCTAAATATTTTCACCTTTTTATCTATGACATAAATCACCAGTTATAACCTGCTTGTGATTTTTTTTAAACCTTTATTGTTTTTTAAAAACGGCGGTTGCTAACAAGTGTGGGGGGGACTTTAGACGTCATCATGACAAACAAGACATTTGGACAGCATTTTTCATGAAAAAGTGGATAAGTATTCATACACAGCACAGATCATAATCAGAGAGTACGTTTTTAAATAAAATTGTTTTTTTAAATAAAGTTTGAGGAAGCTTGGTGGTGGTGACGTTGATCCACGACCATGGTGTGCTGTAGTCATACAGTTATCTTGTTTAACACAACTGATTTAAAATAGTTCCAGTCTTCACATACACCCTTTACATCCCACCCCAATTAGATAATATCCTATCCTTAACCCTAATTATTCTCATTCCTGCTTACTTACAAAGCTGCAAGTATCTTGTGGAAAGCAACAGGCTGCTGCCTGGAACTCATCTGACACATGAGGGAACATGATGGAGCATATACTTAAAATAAAAGGCTTTTAGTCTAGCTACAGTCTTGGCACAGAATTGCTCATTGTATGGGACGTGTAGCAGAACTTGCTGTGAAGGAATCCAGGTGAGTAGCTTACAGGCCCTCAGCCAAGCTGCACTTGCACATATACGCCCCGTGGACCATTTGGCTGCAGATGAGGTGTCCCCTCTACCATCTTCACATCATACCTCTGACTTCTGTACAGGCCCTCCAGAGACTTAGCACTCTTAAGGAGAGGGCATTTGATCTCCAGCAGTTCCTCTGAGTTCAAAACTCCATCGGGACTGGCTGACAGTCAGGGCTCGCTTGCACACACGACTGTGCATCTGTGGCTGACTTTAAACCCACAAGCTCTAGCCAAGGTAAGGCAGATATCTCACTTTCTAAGCCATGGTGAGTTGCCGCATTCCCATGGAACCTGGAGTAGAGGTGCTCTCTTATAAAGGTTTGTGAGTTGCCTCTGATGGGGACCCTCTTTGCAGCAATGATTCTAACCTTACGAGAGTCATGCAACAGGTGAGAGGAACTCTGCTCAAGAGTTACACACTCCAGTGCTGTACATTTGTTGGGACCAATGGCCACAAAACTGTCATAAAACAACATGCACCTCTGGCAGATGTTGGTGCCATTATGGTCAGCATGTGGTGAGGATGCAGGCTGTTCTGGCTCCTGTCCCTGCGCAGCACTCAGACATTTGGGCAGAAGGCTTGACCACAGGCAGTCGAAGATGCTTGAGACCCTCTCTCAGTTCATTCTGGGTGTGAAATGAAGGAGTGGGAGGCAGAGGTTGATTGTTGGGCATTACCTCTGGTCTCAGCAGCACATTAGCAGCTCGGTGGTGGGAAAAGGTGATGTCCATTAACCTCTTCGGGCAGAGGTTCCTCTGGATCCCCACATTCCAGAGTCGCTGCTCATCTGTGCAGGCTATGCCAGTGAGCCCACTGGACACAGCATTTTTAACCTGAGACCAAACATATTTACTGATGAGTTTGTATACTTGAATGAAATAAGACAACTGTGAATGTTTTGAAATTTCTTATTACACTTGATGTTTACCAACCTTATTCCTTATATCAGGTGATAACGATTTGACTTAATGTTAACACTAATCTGCATTGTTCCGTGTTTTGCATGTCAAAAAATGTCAAATTTAATAAAGAACTTGCCATCGGCTGGTGCAATCCTACCCTGGACACCATTCACTTACCTTACTCCACTGTACAAGTAAGAGATTTGACAAGATACTGCAGATGGTCATCAGTTCACATGCTAATATGCTTAAATTTATACATTTGTAACATACTTATGTTAACAAAATGAATGTTGCAAGATATTATCATGAATAACAACAATAACAATAATAGTGTGTGTGATAGTCTTACCTTCCATAATATCGAGGCTGCGTGGCTACACGACCTTCCCAAAAAACGATACACGAACATTCAGTAGTCTCCACTGATCCCTGGTTACTAACTAGCACCCACACAGAGTGGTTTCGAATGCTCGACTGGCTGGAGTGCACATTTGCTTTTAAAAAGATGAAATCACCCTCATTGTGTAACAGTACACGACCCACTTTCCCACTACGTAAATATTGGTAGGCCTCAGTACTTTTATAATTCTTCATTGCTGCTCCATCAACTCCTTCTGACAGGACAAAGTAGTTGAAAATGTCCCCATAGGTTACCTCTTGCCACTTCTTCATATCGTCTACCCACGTTAACAACGACGATGGATGGGACAATATAAGACCATCTGATCTTCGTATGACATTTTCTCCGTGCTCCCAACTTAAAACATTTACGGGATTAACTTTATTTGTCATTTTGATAAAGTAATATTGAGCTATAAACAATCTTATAACCACTGATCTAGCTACCAGATGTGCCGCGTCAGTTTAGCGGAAGTCGGAAGACAAAATGCGGAAGAGAATTAAAAATGGGCGTGGCGGAATAAGGTGAATACAATGATGAACCTGGATGATAACAAGGTGACAGACATTCAGTTAATCCAGGTAAAAATGCAATGTACTATTGCACTACAACAAATAAGCTATAATGACATTGTTGTGTATGTCTTTTTCTCAATGATTGTGCATATACAAAGAAAGCAATGCTTTGATAACTATCATAATTCAAAAAGATTATGCTAAATAGAGATTTTTTCCTCTCTCAGAGTAATGAAGTGGGTGGAAGTCCTCGCATGGAACGTTAAGGTTTTTTGAGAAGCCTCCAGTTCCTGGAATCAGCAGGGTTAAGGGTTGGTGCAATCGTCACAGATCGCCATCCTTCTATACAGAAATACCTGAGGGAGCAGCGACCTGAGATCCAGCATTATTTCGATACTTGGCATGTCTCTAAGGGTAACTTTTTGCCAGCATTTCAGATTAATCAGATATAGACAACATAAATGTAATATCACAATTTGTGCCTCAAATGACAAAAGTGCTTTTCCACTGCATTATCCTGTTTTGGACTGCTCACTCTATTTTGGTGCATTCCACTGCATGGTTACGGCTTGGTGCGTTACAACTCGCTTAAATAGTACCTCGTTTGAAGTTCAAAGTGCGCCATACTGGTAATAAATGTGACGTGTAAACAATGCAGACCACTGATTGGTCACAGAGAATTGTCATTGGATTTGAAACACAAGACACCAAACTCTCTAGATTTAAATAGTCAATAACAGCCACCACAGAATCTTTTTTAGACAACCATTGCACGCAAATTGAAAAAAGAAATGGCTGTATCGTGTTCAGTAGACGAGGTGCAGAAGTTTCTCTCATTGGTAGTCGAGGAACGGATCCATGGCAGTAGAGGCGGTGCAACTTTATGATCAGTCTATAGTCCCACCCACTTTGAAGCAGTACTAAACTGGTGTGGAAAATCAAACTGAAATTAAACAGAGCCGTGCCATTTATATACAGCCGAACCACTCAGTGGAAAAGCACCATAAGCTACAATATGAGAAAAGTGGCATTTTAATTAATTCTATTCTGTTTTTGTAATCGCTACTTAAGGTCTCGCCAAGAAGATTGATGCACTAGGGAAAGAGCGCAGTTGTGGAGAGGTTCTGGCTTGGAGGAAAAGCATCATAAATCACCTCTACTGGTGCGCATCCACCTCCAAGACAGGTCAAGAGGCTGTGGAAAAGTGGAAGTCTGTAACTAACCACGTGCAAAATGTGCACCATCAAAACAGCAACTTATTCCCAGTCTGCACCCACCCACCTCTCGAGATGCGAGCTTGGCTGACACCAAGTAAGGATTTTATTCATTTGTAATGCTACATGATTGTTTGATAACAACCATAAAAAATAACAAATGCTGGGCCAATGCTTTGACACGCCTGACCTGCAGGAATCTGGAGCCAGACCCTGGTCACGTTTTTCTCAGATGGAGCGGGAGCCATTTTAGATAGATTGATAGTGTGTATATGTCGTTGTCATTTTGGTGTAAAAAGTTATCTTCAAAATTTAGTAAATGAATAATCAAGAGGTATTAGTCATTTGTCATTATTTATTAAATTTAGTATTACATACATATTACATTTTATTGTGGATGTAGTGAAGGTAGCTTGAAGCCTTTGTATGTCTCTGATAGGAATGTAGATCTTATTTTCACAACTACACATGATGGGAGGACAACACACATTTTTCTTCCCAAGTAGCCCCAACACCATCTGACAAAGGTCCTGTAGGCAGTAGTATGACGGTATCGCCTAAAAAAAACATTAGTAAACTGTAGATTAATAATGCATTTAATGCAGGACAGAAACTTTTGTAGATATGATTATGCACTTACTCTTCAATAGTAACAATCTTGGTCGTAGTCACCATAATACTGAACCATGGATGCATATCAAGTTGAAGAACCCATGGGTTCAAGCAGACGGCTTCAAAACCTGGGTGTTGAGTCATGCATCCAGGTTGCAGTTCTGTTTCTGCACATTTGTCCACAACCTGTATGTATAAAAAAATATTAATTGTAACATTTAAGTAGTTTTAGTATTTTACCCTGTAGTATTAGTAATTTATTCTATAGTATAAATGTTAATTAATGTAATAACACATAGGCACTGTCTTACAAATGTTAAGTTTCTTTGCAGTCATAGAGTGCTATCTTCTCTCCTACTCTGCTGTTGTGTCATTTATAGGCTGGCTAATAACATGATACTGTGGGATTACAAATTTGTTCTATGTTATATCTAGGTTCCAATGTAATAGTATATGAACTGAAAACTTTATGTATATTGTGGCAAGGCAGGCAGACCAGGTGTCTGAGACACTAACCTTTTGTCTCATGCATTTCCTGACCATGTGGCATGACCAGCTCAAGATACAGCTGTGCTTTTGTCTCTATGATAATGTAAAGGTATAGGTGATACTGCCAGACTGATTGGATTAGCCCCTATGCATTTGAATGACACAGTTATGCTGATTAGATCATGGCTGGGAAATGTAGGCAATGATCTGATTCCTGTACTGCATTTGCATCTTTTGTTTAGATTGTCCACACCTCTACTCTATGTATCCCTCCCCCTTGAATGTATATGAACTACCAAGTCACTGC
The DNA here is from genome assembly GCF_018812025.1 of Megalobrama amblycephala. Taxonomy (NCBI): domain Eukaryota; kingdom Metazoa; phylum Chordata; class Actinopteri; order Cypriniformes; family Xenocyprididae; genus Megalobrama; species Megalobrama amblycephala. Next base: position 3,482,861 of record NC_063044.1, on the reverse strand, counting down.
CTTAGTTAGATTTTGGATGACCACAGCGACGCACAGCGTGTTTCTCAATAAAGAGTAACTTCTGCTTCAAGAGATCCCAAAGTCTCCTGGTCTATGCTTCTGAGATTTCCAACAATACCCATTCTCTGCACTTCTGTCACAAACCTGCCTAACCTCCCTACAACACAGTCTTTCAGGACCAGTGTCCATGTGCTGACAGTAGCAACAGGAGCACCTGAATGAGAAACATAGTACAGTTTAACATGATAAATAAAAGTTGCTGGTTAATTAGGGTAAGTTGCGTTATCTGTCAATTATAGATTTAGACAGTAGACAACTATTGTAGCCAATGTAAGCCATTCAAAACCTTATGAAAACACAATGAAACGTCGATTAATGAACAAATTCCAGTAATGACAATAGTTTTATAATTAAAATTAGTCTTACCATTGTGACACATCAAGATGCTCTCGAGGGTGAACTTGCTCCTGAGCCGCCACGTCCAGGTGACTGTTGGGACCCTCTGCATGTAACGGCTCAAACATATAGGGCCTGATTCCAGGGACAAAATGGTCCTCCGTGTGTTCTTCATCTTCCTCCTCCTCCTGCTCCAAACTAATTTCTGAATTGAAGGGGACTGTTGGTGGTGTATCAGGCGGCGAGTAATCCTCATCAATCGACTGTAAACTTGCGTTCAGATCTGCCTCCATTTCTGAATGAAACGCCTACTTTTCTAGATCCAATCAGGTCCCAATCTAAAAAAAAAAACAAACACGCCCACTGTTTCTCATTTATTATTCCGTTTCTCTCGGAAACACGTCACAGCACTGAAATAAAGTCGGTTGCAACTTCCGGTTCACGCGGACTTTAAGTTTCAACCACATATGACATACCTTTAAAATCACTGATCCACTTGACCTTAAAACAAGGTTTTTCACCTCCAGATAAAATAAACTGAATAGCCTCAGCCTCAGGGCTAAGTTTTTTTCTCCTTTTTGACATGCTCTTCGACCATGTGCTCCTCAATTAGCAAAGATCTACATAGATATTAAAGACAAAAAGTCAGCAAGACAAGTACCAAAAAAGAAAGCACAAATAGCTTTAAAGCACAAATTTCTGTTAAAGAGCGGTCAAATTTAACATATACTCAAAGAATAACTGTCGTTGTGGTTGAAAATGAAGAAAAGTAATTACTTACCACTTACCAGGCCATGCCTGAGGAGAAGTCTGCAGCAGCAGCAGCAAGACGGTCGTGAGACGTTCAGTGGCTCTGGGAATGTGGGAAAAGCCGGCACATAGCATGCAGGCCGCACTTCACTTGTGGCGATAGGGTTGCCACCCGTCCCGGTTTTACTGGGATTGTCATTCTTTTTAATAACCTGTCCCGGGAAATTTATCCACTCTCCTGGGACACTGAATGTCCCGGTTTTCGAAAGGCTACGTGAATATGTATGTTCAATTTACTATTTTCTCACTTGAAATAGCCTATGCATTGTGCACAGAGTGGTCGGTGTCTCTCATAGGGTGTCTCTTGTGTGTAGAATGCGCTATCATTGGCTCTGGGACGGGTGTGTCGTGTGACGTAGGCTACGTCATCTAGCGCATCTGTCTTGGCAGCTAGCCAGTTACTACAGGCGGCAAATGGAAGCAGTGAAGAAGATTAGTAATATTAAGATTAATAATGACTGGATGAAAAATGACAATTACTCCACATGGCTAAAGCAAACACCAGGCGATCCACTATATGCTACTTGCTCCGTATGCTCAGTTAAAATTCTGGTTAAACATGAAGGCAAAACTGCTTTGGATGACCATGCTAAAATGAAGAAACATCAGAGTCGTGTTCAAGTAACCAGACAAACAAAGGCAATTTCATCATTCACTCACTTATCTTACTTAACTTATAGCTTACCTGATTGCTTAGATACTGGTGCTTGTGCTTGCTTTTGCTTCCTCTTTGCTAAAGAAATAAGTAGAGGGATGACCTGATTAGATTAGATTTGCATTTACCATACCTTAGCCACATCTATAGCCACTTTTATTTAGTATGTCTCAATCAGACATTGGAATAACAAAATCATACATAAATAGGCCTTAGCTTACCTAGTCTTCCATCTATACTTACAAAATTACTGTCGCCGAATTAACAACAGCTACCTATCACGGTGTGCGACATGGCCATAGCTACCTGTCAAATGACTGTGGGTACAAGGTCAGTGCAAAAATATTCAGTGACTCTGATATTGCAACTAAAATGTCTTGTGGCAGAACTAAAAGTGAGGCCTTAGTGGAAAATGTGTTGGCACCATTTAGTCAGCAAAGATTAGCTGCAGAGTTGCAGAAAGCGCACTATTTTGCAGTATGTTCTGATGCATCCAATTCTGGGCACACAAAATTGTTTCCCTACACAGTCCAGTATTTCTGTGCATCCGAGGGTGTGAAGTATGGATTGTTAGACTTTTGCGACGACTCCAACAAATCTAGTGAAGCCATATTCAAACAATAGTGTCTATTACTGAGAACAATGGACTTTCAGTCAGCCAGATCAGTGCCTTTGGTGCAGATAACGCATCAGTTAATTATGGTCGGCACAACTCAGTTTTTCAGAAACTCAGAGAAGCTAACCCACAAATTGTGAAGGGCAATTGCAAGTGTCACATCATAAACAACACTGCCAAAGCAGCTAATCGTGTCTTTAGTGCTGGAGGGTGTGACGCGGAGGCCTTTGTGCTGAAGGTGTATAGTGAATTCAGTTGTTCTGCTAAAAAAGTGGAATTGCTTAAGGACTTCTGTGAATTTACTAATACAAAATACAGGGAGATTCTGAGGCATGTCCCCACACACTGACTGTCTTTGCTGCCAGCGATACAGAGGATTTTAGAGTGTTGGCCAGCTTTAAAGTCTTATTTTGTATCCCTGGGAAAGGAGGACTGCCCAAGTATCATCTGGACATTTGTGTGTGGTGCAAGTGATGCAGAAAATGTAGACTGTACTCAATGTATCCTTGCATTCATGCTGAATGTATCCTTGCATTCATGCACAATGTGATGCAAGAATTTGATTCATCTATTAGGGTGCTCGAGAGTGACAGTGCTACTGTGATTGACGTTTACTCTGTGATGAACCGATTGCACAGTCAGCTGATCGCAAGGTGCACAGACAAATTCTATGGCAGCAAAGCAAAACAAATACTGAGGAGCCTTTTACCCCAGCAACAGGAACAGTTCAGGAGCCTGGTGGACAGATTTTTTGAGAAGGCAGTGCTGTATCTTGAGGATAAATTTGAATTCAATGACCAGGTTCTTGCACACATTGGCTGTCTCAGCCTACATGAAGGACAATCACTCCAGTGGTCAGAGTTGGAAGTTTTAGTGGAAAAACTGGCCCTGGATGTTGAAGAAGACAAGCTGTATGGTGATGTAGTCATTCTGAATGAGGTCTTACACACCATTCCAACAGACCTTACCCCAGAAAGAAAGTGGGCCTATTTTTTTAGCAAGACAACTGAATCCACTGAGCTGTTAAAAGTAGTTGCTTTTGTTTTTTCCATACCAGTCAGTAATGCCTATGCAGAAAGAGTGTTCAGTCATATGGAGGATGTTTGGTCCGATAAAAGAAACAGACTGTCAGTTGCAATGGTGAAGTCTGAGCTTCAGGTCAGATTGAATTTCAAATTGACATTCATTGAAGAACAGAAACCACTGATAGCTGCAGCAAAGGGAAACACCAAGTATAGATGGAAGACTAGGTAAGCTAAGGCCAATTTATGTATGATTTTGTTATTCCAATGTCTGTTTGAGACATACTAAATAAAAGTGGCTATAGATGTGGCTAAGGTATGGTAAATGCAAATCTAATCTAATCAGGTCATCCCTCTACTTATTTCTTTAGCAAAGAGGAAGCAAAAGCAAGCACAAGCACCAGTATCTAAGCAATCAGGTAAGCTATAAGTTAAGTAAGATAAGTGAGAAAACTTGAGATGTTTAAAATATTCACGAGTCACGACTATGCACAATCTTACTGCACAAAGGCCAATTTTGTCTTATGGATCTAATGTCTAATGGACATTTTCACTTGTGAGCAAAGCGGTCGGTCAGGTCATCGATATGTCCAGGTTTTTTATCAGACATAGGTGGCAACCCTAGTCCAGCACTGGAACGCTCAGGTTCATCCTGCAGTACAGGGGTCTGGTCTGAAGAAGGAAAAGACAAATTGTGAAGAGCTATGGACAAAGTAGCACATTGGTGGAAGAAATATTGACATACTTTAATGAACTACTTTTAGTAATAACCTACTAATACCACATTGTGGAAAACTACTAGTCATTTAAAACCTTGGTTAAGTAAAAGTTATATCTTGCATACTGAATACTATGAAAAGGTATGAAAAGTAAAGGTATGCATTTGTCCTTGTCAGGGCTTTTAAATATGCTGGTTTTGCATTAATATTACTGCTGTACTACTGTGTGTGTTGCATTTTCTGAATATGTTGAAGATTGTTACATTTAAAGTAGGCCTACTTTATATGTTGTTGGGTAGTTTCATAATGCATATCGTGAAACACCATATTTTTACAGTGATGTTTTACTGTGAGGGGAAAAAAGTACTTCACATTTCTGTCTAATGCCTGTTTACTTTTAGAAAAACAATGTAAAAGTAGCGCATTGGAATGGAAAAACGCGTTCTATAAACGGCCCCTGCAGCAAACCATTTCAAATTACCTGGCCACGGTCTTGTCTAAGCCTGAGATAAAAAAATCCAGCGACGAGGGGAATGAAACGTCTCCACCATCTCCTCTAGTAAAGTATAAATAATAAAAATGAAAATGAGCAATTCTGGCTCCATTATTGTAATTCTAATTTTAAATGTCGTCTCTCCTCGCACACCGTGCAATGCTTCATAGTGTGCAGTTATTATAAAGTGTTCTGTTACCGATATTTTTTACTCAAGTGTGGCAGTTACTCAAACTGCACACAAGAAAGTCTCCTCTTCTGCCTCAAAACTCCGCCCACACGCCACTAGATTAACACACCTCATTTGAATTTGATTTATCATGTGCAATGTCGGTTTGAGCATTTGATTTATGATTTAAGCATTGAATTATAGATTTAATTATGACAGGTTTATACTGGGTTGAAAATGAAAATGAAAAATCAAATACAAATGTGTTTTAATTTGATTTTTGATACAGTTCCCCGAATGAGGAAATTTAATTGCATTTGAGAGTTTGATTTATTATTTAATAATTTGAGCATTTGATTTATCATTTGAGCAGCTGTTTTGAAACGTTGATTTATTATTTGCATTAAGCATTTGAATTTGAATTTTGTTAGGAAAAAACTTCCGTAATATTCGTTATACACTTAAGTAACTAAAATAATGAATTATTTAAATCAGTTGTAGTGTTTTCAGAGCTGTGATCTCACTGTTGAGGTTTAGAAACATGAGTGTGAGAACTCTGTTAGTTTAACCACAGAGCAGTGATCATCTCTGACCCAGTTTGCACTGATGATGGGTGTGAATTCTCAGTCATTCTGATGTCACTTCCTCTTCTATCTTTAGGTGCTGCATGACATTCAACTCTATCTTTTCAGTTAACAAGTCTAAACCAATAACTGTGCTCTTGTAACCCGGCCATGAGAGAAGATGAAAAAGTCTGTAAAAAGTCTGAGAAGAAGTCTGTAAAAGTCATTAGTTTATCAAAGTGGATTTCTGAACTAATCAAAATAAAGTTTAATTATTATGAACATGAATCAATCATTTGTTCATCTTCACATTACAAGCTCATGAATCACCATACTTGTAACAAAGATCTCAGGAAAGGACACATATTAAACAATTATAGAGGTTTTATTAAGAAAATTAGAAGCAATCATTCAAAAAATGACAAAAAGATGCTACAGACAGGAATGAAAAGAATCACTAAATCATCTTCATCACACAGAACAAACAGTCTGTCCATTAAAGCAGTTTATATATGAACCACAAGAAAATGACATTCAACACTGTAGGAAAATATCCATAAAACCATATAAATGAACATAAATCTGTTTTTTATTTGTAAAATATATTTTAAGCTAAACTTCTTCAGGGAGTCTTTTCTCAGTTTTCTGAGAAGAAGAAAGTCAAACAATGAATCATCTGTGAGTTTTTGCTGTTTTAAATCTTGTTTCAGATGGTCTCCAAACTCAGCAGTATTTTATTGTAATATTGTAGGCATCTCTATTTCCTCTGGGTGCTGCGAGTCCTTCCTCCCTGCAAAATAAAAGCATTGACTGACCTCTCGTATGTGTTTTTACCATGATTGCAGATTGTTCCAGATCAGATGTGTGAATCATCAGATTGTGTGAAGCTCAAACTCACCAGGTCTTCTTGCACAGATGATCTGAAGAAGAATCACAGTAGGAGCAGCAAACACTGCCATCTCAACAATGATCACAATCACTGCAGGAAACATGTGTGGAAGAAGAAGAAGAAGAGAAACTGGACATGACTGAAGTCAAGGGGTTTCAACTATGAACAGTTATTGATGAAGCTGATAGTTTAATGGTGTAAAGCTGTCAGTAGAAATGAACGTGTCGTACCTCTGAAAAATGATCCAGCAGTCACACTGACTTCAGTTTCTGATGCTGTGTCAGCTGGACCTGTGGATCACGTTTGTTAGTTCACTTCAACACATCATGACACATATAAGTGAAGAGAGAGACTGATGATGTGTGACAGTGATCATGTGATCATGAACCTTGTGTAGGAGCTGCTGCTGTAGTTTGGCTTGATTTCTTCTCAGAGTTTGAGCTGCTGACTGGAATCAGTGTTGTTGAATCAGAAGATGAATGTTCAGATGTTCATCTATAGGACATTAACATCATATTTTACAGTAGTAATAGCTGTTTCTCACCTGAATACTTGACAGTGTATCTGACTGAGGTCTTGACTTGATTTCTGAGAGTAAGCCGACATCTCCACTCTCTGTTGTCATCTTCATTCAAGAGTGTTGTAGTCAGAGTGATGATACAGTGATCTAATGAGAATAATATCTGATATCTGGAGTCTGTCTTCAGATCAACACCAGCCTGATTCACCCATGACAGCTGAAGTTCATCAGAATGGACCCAATAATCACAGAAAACTGAATACAACCGACAGGAGAGAGTCACAGTTCCTTGTTGTTGTCCATTCACATATTGTCTGCAGATGTATAATCCATAATCTTCTTCTGAGACGTTCTTGATGTTCAGAGAGCAGTCAGACCCCAGACTCAATCTCTCATGTCTCTCTGTGTCTTTCTTCTTTCCTCGATCAATCAGTTCAACTGCTGGTGAATGTCTGAATCTGTTAAAGTAGATCCATGTAGTTGAGTTGCAGTCAGAAAAAAAGATTATTACAGGGCAGACGGACATTTTCACCAGAACTGATGAACACATCAGAACTCACTCCACTGGTACACGCTCTCTACATTAGAATGATCATTATGATCTATATTAATAAATTAAAACATAAAAGCAGAAGAATCAAAGTCTTTTTTTCCCTCATTAACACAAACATTACTCTCTCCAGAATAAAGTATTTGTCTTGATCAGAGAGCTGTTGAAATCTCTGAATATGAAGATAACTGTTGATCATCAGATGTTTGAGTGACTCTATGTCCAGTATCAGGAATAATACAGTATGATCTGTATGTATCAATACACATGAGATCACAACGTGAATGTGTGCAAGAATAAACTGAGCATATTCAAATCAACTCTTTCCAGATTAATTCCACTAAATGTCTTTTGAGAAAATCCAGATTTCTTTACCTGTATGAAGTGAAGAGAGAATGATCAGCCCCAGCAGACACAGATCACACTTATCAGACATTTTTTGTTTCTGTCAGTCTTCCTCTTCTTTATATAGTTATACCTCTAGACACTACCAGCCCTTCCTGTGGTTGAGAACTTCCTCTGATCTGAGTGTTTAAATCCAGCTAGAGTTGATATATAGTGACTGTAGACTGGGATCATATAGACAGTTTTTCCCTTATGTTACACAAGTTCTTCCACTTCTCTCTGTCCAGTCCATCTTCATCACTTTCACCTCCTTTATCCAGCCTAAAGAACTTCATTTCTGTATGTTCAACAAAAGCACTGCCCAGTTTCATACAAAATTATGAAACATTATGAAACCAATCTGGCTGGAAAGCTTCAAAACTTCATGAAGCTTCATCTCTCCACCGCTAGATCTGAGCAGTGTGCTTTTGATTTAAATGATGAACAGTTATCTTCTGACAGAAATGAAGATGAGGCTGTGAGGTATGAAGTACAGTGTGTTTGAAACTCTGTAAAACTTCTCTGAAAACAGAGATGGGCACAAATACATCAAAATGTATTTAGTTACAATACAAGTAATTTGTAATTTGAAAATGCAAAAATTCAACAAAATTTACACGCATTCATTTGAAGTGCTCACTGTAACAATTAAATATAGATTGATGATCCTTATAAAGATACTAAATTTATTCAGTCAGGAGCAGTGAGTGACAGACAGCAGCAGGTTTATTAGGCTGCTGTCACTTTAAGAACGAACGCACAGACAGAATATACTTATGGTTACATTAATTTAAGACACGACCAACTGTGTTTTCAAATAATCAATGCTAGTTTTTATTACATGACCTACCCGTCTGCTGATTATCTGCATGTACCTACGATCATCTCTAGATCTCGAATGACTCGAATTTATGTGTTTCAGTGGCAACACTATCAACGGCGAAATTAATTTGCAGCAGTCAGGTGGTACAGGTCAGTGCTCTTAGGGTAGTTTATGTTCATTATTATTGTAATGTTAAGTGCTTTGAGACATGAGGTAATTTAACGTCGTCTCTCATGATGCTTTTGCTCCCTGCTGAAATGCCAAAATGTATTTTGCTTCAAAAACTTCTAACTAACCCACTGATGTCACATGGACTACTTTGATGTTTTTTTTTACCTTTCTGGACATGGACAGTATACCGTACATACATTTTCAATGGAGGGACAGAAAGCTCTCGGACTAAATCTAAAATATCTTAAACTGTGTTCCGAAGATGAACGGAGGTCTTACGGGTTTGGAACGACATTTTTGGGTGAACTAACCCTTTAAGCTTTGGGTTTAATTGCTCATTTGTATATTATGGAAAACAGCACTTAAAGCTGCTGTCCGCAATTTTTCCTCTTTGCCGCCATCTCTTGTTTAAAACCTGCAGTTGCAGTCATATGCGGAACAGTTATCTGTACGTGCGTTGTGCGTCGGCACAGCTCGTCAGCGCGGATGAATCTATTGCTTGCTGTCAGTCACCGCACCGGTGTGGATATTGTACTTCAGAATCACAGATTCTACATCTTGAAAGTATGACCAATATAAGATTTTCACTGAAAAATATCATCTGAACAAGTAAGTAACATTTCTGCCACTTTTGTTCTGACCAACTGAGGAAAAAAGCATTACAATAAATCGCGCTTCCAATGATGATTAAATCTAATCGATCGCTGATAGATTATAGTGTTCTCAAATTGTTATTGTTTACAACATCAGCATTGCGTGACTGTGTATTTAGTGTGTATTAGTGTTACCTGTAGATTTCAATGTCTGTAGCTACTCCACAGTCCAAGTCTTTTGCTTTTTGTCTACGGATGAATCTCCAGTTGTCATTGATGATTGTCATTTGGATCTTTCTGGATTACAATCCGCCATCAAAATAAGTTTAATTATTTCAGCTGCTGTGAGAACAGGCTATAAATGATCCGCTACCGGCAGCGTCCTCACGTGATAAAACCGATTAGCCTGAACTCCTTCCTTTGTTTACGGACGTGATGTAATGACGCACAGAGGAACTGCTGCATGCTCAAATTTCCCGCGGAAATCCGCCATGTCGCTCTTATTATAAAACATTATTACAAGCTTACTGTTATGAATCGATACAAGATAATTAGATAGTTTTGAACACTGGCTGGTTATGTACTTGTTCAAAAGTTGATTTTGGATAATTTTTACCCCAAAAAAAGTTGCGGACTGCAGCTTTAAAATAGATAGTTATGATAAAAGGTATAATTTGTTAACATTGTATATGAAGTGTTCCGAAGCTGAACGATTGATTTGTATCAGGTTAAATAGGTTTGAGTTATAGGCTATTGTGTGATTTATAGCTGAGTTTACTTTTAGACATTTTTGTTATTCAAACAGCCAATAAATAAATAATTATGGCCGCAATATGGTCAATGCATTAAGCATTTTCCTTCGAAATGTTTAATATTTGGAAGTGAAATGCTTAGGCTATGATGCCTGTTTGTAGCCTACTTTGTGTTACCATACAGTGTTTTAAAAACAGTGGTCATTTTCTGTTTTTTTTATTTAAATAAGTGATTGATTTAGAACAAACTTGATTGGGTGGTTACTTTTGAGGCGGGGCATAGGACACTAATAAGTCTGTGCTTAATTTGCATATCAGGGGTATAAAGAGGCCGAAGTGGTTCTATATATTGTTATTTGTTCCAAAACAGCCAACTAAAACTGGTGGGAGAGGATGGCGCCTGGAAAACTAGTGGCGGAATGGTCTGAGAGTTGATGCGAAGACGCCCTGGAAGAATTTAAAGCGCCCAGCAGGAATATTAAAGAGAGGATTTTTTTTTTTTTTCCGATGGAGAAGCAAGCCAGCTTCAGTCAGGAGAAAAAGAATGGCCACGCAGTCCAGCAATGAAATTTCAAGTGCAGCATAAGTAAGCAGCTTAAATATTTTTAGAGATCAGCAAGCATCAGCGAGTACATTGCATATTTGGATGTGCCAGAGGGTGAAGGTGGAGAGAAGGACAGATCAAAGGTGCTTTTTAACGCCACTCTAAACGGGGCATTGAGGTGATGGTCAAAGCCAAAGGTGCTTTTTAGCACCACTCTAAAGGGGATCGAGGTGATGGTCAAAGCCAAAGGTGCTTTTTAGCGCCACTCTAAAAGGGGATCGAGGTGATGGTCAAAGCCAAAGGTGCTTTTTAGCGCCACTCTAAAAGGGGATCGAGGTGATGGTCAAATCGAACGGTGCTTTTTAGCGCCACTCTAAAAGGGCATCGAGGTGATGGTCAAATCCAAAGGTGCTTTTTAGCGCCACTCTAAAGGGCATCATGTGATGGTCAAACCCAACGGTGTTTTTTAGCGCCACTCTAAAAGGCATCGAGGTGATGGTCAAAGCCAAAGGTGCTTTTTAGAGCCACTCTAAAGGGCATCATGTGATGGTCAAATCCAAAGGTGCTTTTTAGCGCCACTCTAAAGGGGATCGAGGTGATGGTCAAAGCCAAAGGTGCTTTTTAGCGCCACTCTAAAAAGGGATCGAAGTGATGGTCAAAGCCAAAGGTGCTTTCTAGCTCCACTCTAAAGGGCATCATGTGATGGTCAAACCCAACGGTGTTTTTTAGCGCCACTCTAAAGGGCATCATGTGATGGTCAAACCCAACGGTGCTTTTTAGCACCACTCTAAAGGGCATTGAGGTGATGGTGAAAGCCAAAGGTGCTTGTTAACGCCACTCTAAGAGGGCATTGAGGTGATGGTCAAAGCCAAAGGTGCTTGAACAAAGTTCTCTCAGTTATACAACTGTGCCAGCAGGTGGCAGTATGGAACAGCATATATCTGAATCCATGTATTCTATCTGTGTTCGTGTTATATTGGATCAGAGTGTACGCGTTTGAGACGGAGTGAAGATAGTTCTTTGTTCCTGCTATAATTTGGGTAATATTGTGTGCGTCATTGAAAGTAAGTAATTTCTAAATGTTAAATACTTGCATCATTATGATTATTTCGCTCGAAGTGTGTTGTTGTTGTTATCGTTACTTTATAACTACAATCTGTATGACTCTGCAGTTTCACTATCGTAGTCGTATTTGTTGTGATACCATGTAAACTTAATGAAACTAATGTTGATGCCACATTTTGGAATTATTTGTATTTCCTAAAGTACCTGATCGTCAGTAAGCATATTATGGTGTACTTCTGACAAACGGATTAAAGTTTTGTTCTTTGGACCTCTGGACTATTGCACCTCTTTTTAATGGAAGAGCATGGCTGGAAAGTGAAAGCCAGTTTAATGTACACAATATCTGTCACAGTACTTTTTAGCGCCACTCTAAAGGGCATCGAGGTGATGGTCAAATCCAAAGGTGCTTTTTAGCGCCACTCTAAAAGGGCATCGAGGTGATGGTCAAAGCCAAAGGTGCTTTTTAGCACCATTCTAAAGGGCATCGAGGTGATGATTCAATTGAAGTGTTCCAGCTCTTGGTTTATGCAGAGGGAGTTCGTGAAGAAGTCCCTGACGCACAGGTGTGAGAGATGCAACCTCAAGCAGGAATCGCTAACTTTCATGGCCTCTTTTGGAGGAAAAGCCACTGTTAGGTATTTAAGCAGGGATAGTGCTGACTAACACAAAAAAAGTGCCCAGATGACGTCACTCACCTGTGAATGATGAGGTTGATCGACCGACCGGTGTTTGTTGAACGGGTCTGGTAGTAACTTTGTTGCATTTCAGATTGGCCAAGTAACAGTAACCAGTGATCAAACTAAGGGAGCGAGTCATCGCGAAAATAAGGAGACGGTGTGTGGGGAGCGAGGCCTCGTGTTGTGTGGTATTTCAATGTCGGACTTATTTTGAATCGCTGATTCTTTACCACACATGCTCGCTTCTTTACCTGATTGTCCCGCGGATTAAAGGACGAACGTGGTTAGAAGGAGAAGGAGACTTTTGCAGGAGACGAAAGATTGAATTTGCTGCTTAATATGCCGCCTAAGAAAAATCCAATCCTACCCGATGAGGTGGAGGAGATCAAGAAATCTCTGGACTTCTTGTCGGCGGAGATTTCAACTGTAGCAGCGCAACAGAAGAAAATAATTGATCTGATGGGGGAAATACAAATGTTAAAAAGGCAAAGCTTGGAGAAGGACCGAAAGATCGCTATTCTGGAGACTCGAGTTGCTGACCTCGAGCAATACACCAGAATTAATGATGTGGTTATCAGCGGCCTGAGAACCAAACACCGGAATTATGCTAGGGTGGCTGCAGTCGATGGGCACATTGCTGCCGGAACGAGTGAAGCTTCCGAGGAGGAGAAGGAGTCGCTGGAACAACAGGTGATTTGTTTTTTGGACAGCAAAGGCATCCATGTTAACAGCGGGGACATCGAGGCTTGTCATACCCTGCCGAGCAAAAACAAAACGGCCACTCCATTGGTAATAATCCGGTTCACGAACAGAAAGAAAAAGTCAGCACTCCTCAGACAGGGAAGGAAATTAAAAGGTACCGAAGTTTATATCAACGAACACCTCACCAAGAAAAACGCTGATATCGCCAGGAAAGCACGCATACTCAGAAAACAAAACAAGATCCAAGCAACATGGGCAAGAAATTGTAAAATATTTATTAAACTACATGGGTCGACACCTGAGGCAGCGAAAGTGCTTTTCATTAGTGATATCACTGAGCTGGATAAGTTTGAAGAAGGAATGAATTTGAGAGCAACATAGGCCTATATAAGGTAACTGAATACAAACTGATCTGAACTTATCAAATACAATGACCATGACAAACTTGGACAGAAACTTATCTGTTAAATATGAACAACTGAACTTGGAAACTTTTAAATATACAGAACATAAACCACAAGATATTGAAAATGATATTGACCCAGATAATAACTTTTACATTGGTACTCACAACCTGTGTGAATATTACACAGTTGAGCAGTTTAAAAAATACATAAAAATGGATGGCACAATATCAATTATACATTTTAATAGTAGGAGCCTTATTGCAAACTTTTCAAAAATTAAACAGTGCCTAAAACAAGTGGAAAATAAATTCACAGTAATAGCAATAACAGAAACTTGGCTCACAGAAGAACATCATGATTTGGTTGAGATTGAGGGATACAAACTGTTTATCATCAATAGGAAACAATCAATAGGTGGGGGGGTTGCATTATATATTGACCAAAGATATCAATGTAAAATTGTTAATAAAATGTCTTTTGCTTTAGATACAATCATGGAATGCATTACAGTACAAATTGAAATGGAAAAATCTAAAAACATTTTAATTAGTTGCATTTATAGGAAACCGGGATCAAATATTGACATGTTTAATCGAACAAATAACAGAAATATTTAGTAATAGCAATAATAAAAAAATGGTTTTCATTTGCGGAGACTTCAATATTGATTTGCTCAACCCACAAGAACACAACAAAATTACAGAGTTTATTAATTTGATGTATAGTACCGGTTTGTATCCCTCAATCACTCGACCAACCAGGATTACAATAAATAGTGCCACATTAATTGATAACATATTTACCAACGTTATTGACTATAAAGTTGAAAGTGGTCTAATAATAAACGATGTCAGTGACCATCTGCCAGTTTTTGCAAACATACATAGCTATACAAGGACCAGGAAAGACAACAAAATATATATAATGACTCGACATAGAACCCAAGAAAACATTAATATATTCAAAGAGGATTTAATGAAACAAGACTGGGGAAAAGTGTATGTAGATGAACGTGAATGAAGCCTATGATTCATTTTTGAATGTTGTAATATCACTTTATGAAAAAAACTTTCCTGTAGTAAAGAAAGTAGTAAAACCGAAATCTGATGAAAAACCATGGTTAACTAATGGAATATTAAATGCATGTAAGAAGAAAAATGTATTATATAATGAATTTTTAAAGAAGAGGACAAAAGAAGCAGAAAATAAATATAAGATATATAAAAACAAACTAATCAGAATCATGAGAAGCAATAAAAAGAAGTATTATAGTAAACTACTGGAGGACAATAGAAGTAATTTAAGAAATACTTGGAAAGTGTTGAATGAAATGATTAAGAATAAAAAAGGTAAAACGGAAGTTAATAATTATTTTCTGACAAAAGATAATATAGAAGTTAAGGATATGACAATGGCTGCAAATGAATTTAATGATTTTTTTGTTGGAGTTGGTCCAGGTTTGGCTGAGGGGTTTGCAAGGACCGGCAGTATAGATGATGTGTTAAGCAACAATGTAAATATTAACGAATCTATGTTTGTTAAGGAAACTGATGAAAAAGAAATTATAGAGATTGTTAAAACATTTAAGAGTAAAAAGTCAACTGACTGGAATGGTATTGACATGTTTATGATAAAAAGTATTATTGGTTGTGTTGTTAAACCTTTAACGCATGTATGTAATCAATCTTTGAAAACTGGAGTTTTTCCAGAAAAAATGAAAATGGCAAAAGTGATACCAATATATAAGGCTGGTGAAAAACATACACTCTCAAACTATAGACCTGTTTCACTGCTCTCCCAATTTTCAAAAATATTAGAAAAAATATTTTCTAAAAGGCTCGATAATTTCATTACTAAACATAATATACTGTGTGATCAGCAATATGGTTTCAGGACTAATAGGACAACCTCACATGCACTTATTCAATTTGTGGAAGAAATAACAACAGCAATAGAACAAAAAAAATATGCAGTAGGGATATTCTTGGATCTTAAGAAAGCATTTGATACAGTAGACCACAATTTTTTGATTATGAAATTACACAAATATGGAATTAGGGGGACTGCACTTTCTTGGTTAAATAGCTACTTACATAATCGACAACAATATGTTGAACTGCAAAACCATATTTCAAAGTCAAAGAAAATTACTTGTGGGGTCCCCCAGGGGTCAGTGTTGGGACCATTGTTGTTTAACTTGTATATTAATAATGTATGTGAGGTGTCAAAAACACTGAAAACCATTTTGTTTGCTGATGATACTAATTTAATCTGTTCTGGAGAAAATATGGAACAACTCTTGGATACAGTGGAAAATGAATTACAAAAGCTGAAGAGCTGGTTTGATGCAAATAAACTAACACTGAATTTAAGTAAAACTAAATTTATAATTTTTGGTAATCGAGCTATAATTTTAAACAAAAAGCTTATGATAAATGATATTGAGATAGAAAGAGTAAAAGAATTTAAATTTTTGGGAGTAATAATTGATGAAAAATTATGTTGGAAGCCACATATACATTATATCAAGGCTAAAATATCTAAATCAATTGCTATATTGTATAAAATTAATTATCTATTAAATCAACAAACATTGTACATGTTGTATTGTTCCTTCATACTTCCATACATCACTTACTGTTTGGAGGTATGGGGAAACACTTATAAAACTAATACTGAACCAATATTTATCCTTCAAAAGAGAGCCTTAAGAATTGTAAATAAAACTACCTTTAGAGCACCAACTACTCCACTGTTTATTAAATTAAAAGCACTAAAATTCAGAGATATGGTTGACTTTAAAATTGCACAAATCATGTATAAAATAAATAATCAACAGCTATCGAATAGTATTCAAGGGTTGTTTCAAATGAGAGAGAGCAAACATCACTTAAGAGGAACATTTGTATTTAAAAAGAAATTTATAAGAACAAATTCTAAATATCACTGCATCTCAACCAAGGGAGTTACTGTATGGAACAGCTGCAGTGAAGAGATAAAATCATGTACAACAATGAGTAACTTTAAAAGATTATTTAAACAGAATATATTAAATGAATATGAAAAGGACTCGAGGTGATAGGAGTGTATATAGGTTCATTGGTTTATATGTTAAGTCTAGTAAAAAAAAAAAAGAAAAAGAAAAAAAAAAAAAAAAAAAAAAGGGAATGTGTGTGTATGCATCTGTATCTATGTGAATGTATGGGTTTATGTGAATATAAGGTAGGTAGATATATGGTGTATGTAAAGATGTATGTATAAGAGAAGTATCAAATTGTTTTGTATTTAACTAAAGGATAAAAATAGAGAAATGGGGTAGGACTTGAAAAGTTTGTTACGAACTTCTTCCTACTCCTTTTTGAACATGGGAATTTCTATAATATTTTTGGAAGATTGTGTTGAGAAGTATATGATTTAAATTCAGCTGCTATTTTAATTTAATTTTATATATGTATGCATGTTTGTATATATATTTTTTTATTTACATGTTCAAATAAACTAAACTAAATAAAATAAAAAATAAAAAATGATGAGGTTGCTGCGTGTAAGAGGCGGAGCTTTAGACTCAAAAAGGAAAACGCTGTGTGTACACACGTGGATTAAAGCTCTCACCTC
Source organism: Megalobrama amblycephala (assembly GCF_018812025.1). Classification (NCBI taxonomy): domain Eukaryota; kingdom Metazoa; phylum Chordata; class Actinopteri; order Cypriniformes; family Xenocyprididae; genus Megalobrama; species Megalobrama amblycephala. Next base: position 3,465,726 of record NC_063044.1, on the reverse strand, counting down.
AAACCGTGTGCCCTCCTTGTGTTAGCTAATGATCTATTTTTGTTTTGGGACTATGATTATCACCGGGTTTTTAACATAAAAAAAAGAAAAACCTGAACGAAAACCGTATCCATGCTTGGGCTGGACGGAGAACATGGGATCTATGCTGCACGTCGCCAGGCCCAGAGTGAGGTTGGGGAAAATGCAGGTGAGTGACCTCTTTCTGGGTAGCTGCTAGCTGACACACACACACACCCTTGCATCCCTGCATCTTGGTTAGGACTGACTCTCACGTTATTTTGCACCATGTAGGGAAAATTTAAAAATAGTCTACCCAAACATCTGGCAGTGCACCTGAATGAACAGGATGTAACTGAGGTTCGCGCAGCAGCGGAAATGGCAGATAATTATGTCTTAGTTCATCAGGAGCCATGGATTGCAGACAAAAAAATGGTTTCTCCAAGGCAGTTTGAGGAAAGAGTCAAGAGAGAAATTGCGAAGCCCCAGGAGTTTAATAGAGCCCCTAGGGATGTTATTTGTCTTTACTGTAAAAAGCCTGGGCATATTAAGCCCCGGTGCCCTGCCTTACAGCGGGGGAGGGAAAATCGACCTGTTGCTCTTGTACTGGAAGGAGGTGGTAGAACAGTGGATGTTAGTGACGACTCTAAATTAGGGGCAAAATCATCAGTTTATAAAAGTTTTATTTCTGAGGGTTTTGTTTCCATTGCTGAGGGTGAGCTGGAAGTCCCTGTGACTCTTCTCCGAGACACGGGGGTGGCCCAATCCCTGATACTTAAGGATGTCATTGATTTACCACCTTGTGCTGTGGAAGAAAACTCCGTTTTGATTGAGGGTGTTGGCGGAGAGTATAGGTCGGTGCCTTTACATAGGGTGTTTTTGAAGTCTAGTTTGGTCACCAGAAATATTATTGTGGGAGTTATGTCTTCCTTGCCTGTTAAAGAAGTTGGTCTGTTGCTAGGTAATGACTTGGCTGGGGATCAGGTTTTTAGTTCTCCTATTGTTAGTTCAGTTTTTTGTGAGGTCCCTACCATGAAAAGGAATATCCTTAAGTATTTTCAGCCTGTTCTGTTACTAAACCAGAGATAAGACAGGAAGTGGAAGTAGACAGGACCCCTCAGTCTGAAGAGAGCATCGTAGACCTGGGTGATACCTTGTTCTCCCCCTTATTTGGTGGGGTGAGTAGTAAAAAGTTCAGTAGGGTTGCTCTGGTTGAGGCTCAGAAGAGTGATCCAGGGTTAGGTCTGTTGTGAGAAACTGCAGTTTCTTGGGCTGAGAGTAAGGATATAGCAGAAGGTGTATACTGGAGGGATGGGGATTTGCTGAGAAAATGGCAACCCCCCGATCGCCCAGCCACGGAGGAGTGGAGTTTGGTAGAGCAAATAGTGGTTCCACAGATCTTCCGTGAAGATATTTTGCGGCTGGCCCACGAGGCACCTATGGGGGGGCATATTGGTATTTGGAAAACCCAAAGAGATTTTTTTTCATTTTGCAGCATTTTTACTGGCCTAAATTGCATAAAGATGTGGTGGCATATTGTAGGTCATGTCATGTTTGTCAGCTGGTTGGAAAACCCAACCAGAAAATTCCAATTGCCCCTTTGTGTCCTCCTCCTGTGTGTGAGGAACCTTTTTCTTGGGTTCTGATAGATTTTGTGGGTCCTTTGCCCAAGACAAAGAAGGGACATGAGTACTTTTCACTATTATGGATGTGACTACTCGCTTTTGCTGAAGCAATCCCTTTGAGAAACATCAAGGCTCGAACTGTGTTGGATGCATTGTTGGGTTTCTTTTCTAGATTTGGCCTTCCCCGAGAGATACAATCACATTGAGGGTCTAATTTTGTATCTGGGGTGTTTCAAGAAGTTTTGGATGAGCTTGGCATTACTCAGATTGTTTCATCTGCATATCACCCTCAGTCCCAGGGGGCCATTGAGAGATACCATCAAACCTTAAAGACAATGATTAAGACCTACTGTGCTCAGTTTTCAGGGGATTGGGATGCCGCAATACCTTTCTTGTTGTTTGCTTTGCGGGATTCTGTTAATTATGACTTTATTTTACTGTCAAATGTCGAGAGCACATTATTGTGACGCGAGAGCATATCAATGTAATGCGCGAGCGCAAATCTGTCTGCTCGCGCGCGGATTTCCTTTGCTCTTGCGCAAACCTGGACGCGCGCTCTCAAATATACAGGGCTCTCTTATGAACTGCCTCTCCTCTAGCTCAGATATTGCGTGTGCACGCTCAAACTGTTTCATGTGTGCTCAAACATGTCCTGCGCGCTGAAACTGCACATGTATGCTCACGAATCTCTCCGTGCTCTTGCAGAAATTAATTTGCTTTTGGATTAAACGCTGTCAAAATTATCAACCAATCAGAAGAGACGACTGATCCATGAAAATGATACGTGGAATCTTATTGGCTGAGAGTCAACTGCGCCTGGAATTCTTTCTACAAAAATGGATATTTCATTTCTTTACAATTTAATAATATTTATCAAATGTAACCTAGTCTAACTGCATCACATTACAGGTCAAACCCCAATTTATCTAAACAAACAAACAAAAAATGTTTCTTAAAGTTATTGTGGTCATACGGTTTGTGTTGAAATTTATTGAAAAAATAGGTAACATTTTACAATAAGGTTTTTATTTGTTAACATTAGTTAATGTATTATCTAACATGAACTAACAATGTGCAATACATTACTGTAATTATTAATCTTTGTTAAGGTTAAAAATACAGCTGTTTGTTGGTTGTTTACTTCACATTGCATTTACTAATGTTAACAAATACAACTTTTGATTTTAATAATGTATTAGTAAATGTTGAAATTAGCATTAACAAATAATAATAAATGCTGTAGAAGTGCAGTTCATTATTAGTTAATGTTAACTAATGCAGTTAAATAATGTTAATGAAACCTTATTGTAAAGTATTACCAACAAATATCTTCTGATTTAAGACCGAACAAGATCATGTCAGATCATCATTCCCTTAATACTTAAAATGTGGAGATCACATATACCACCATAGTCAATTTCTTTTGAGGTCTGGTATAAAACATGACATACAAAAATACTTAAGCTCTTGTGTATGCATGATTAATCAAAAGAACACAATCTTATTCCTAAATGACAACGATTCGGTTATGTCTATTAAACCTTTGAAATGACGAACATACTGGAATATATAAACCTGCTTTTGCATTGCCGCTGAAAGCAGTGGTCATAAACTATATGTTTTAAACAGCTTCACAAAGCGTTTTCAACAGCACACTATTGCTACTTCTGTGTTGCAAACATTAAATAATAATGCAAGTATTGCAATAATTTATAGTCGGAATATACACTGATTTCAGCAATAAATGACCTTTGAAACTAATGTTATTACACTGTTCTGCCAGTAGCTGGTGACCAGTGACTGTTAAAATGTATTTGATGTATCAGAATCATTAATTCAAGAGATTTGTTTAAAAACACTGGACAAATCATGTCTTCATTAATTTCAAACGATATTGTAATAAATTCATTTAAATTAATACATATTTTTAAATAGGCTTTATAACATTTTACACATTTCTAAATAGACTGATTTACAACATTAAATTAGTTGTTTAATCTTTTGTTTTTAATTAATGTTTAATTTAATGTTTTGGTTCATGATATTGGCTAATATGATGGTTTTGGATAAATCGTTCAGTGGGGTTTGACCTGTAATGTGATGCAGTTAGACAAGCTTATTAATATAGAAAACATCCAAGCGCCCCATTCCAAGCCATTTCTAAGATATGTCCTGCATTTTGATTAATATTATTAAATATTATTAAATTGTAAAGAAATGAAATATCCATTTTTGTAGAAAGAATTCCAGGCGCAGTTTCAGTTTTCATGTCTCGACTGCCGACAGAGAGGAGAGAGTCCTGCTGACCAGTTCAGCGTTAACGACTTATCCGCGCTTCCGGACTCACCAGTATGTTTAACGACGCGGAAGCCATAGAAGACCACTTTCTGCAGTCGGCACTTTTTGACATGAATGCTGCTTTTTCACACAAAACAGCAGAATAGAATGAAGCTCCAACAAGCATCAATATCAAAGATTTTCTAGAGAATAAACACTCTCTGACGTAAGATTCTGTGTCAGACCCACCTGAGGATGCATTTATCCAGCTGTAATTCCTCCAGACCTTTTTATATAAAGGAGATCAATCCTCCAATTGGATCAGCTGTACCTCATAAACCAATCACATTACAGCCTCGACTCATTGAATCACTTCAGAACAGCATTTTATCAGTGGAAACTCCAAAAATAGATAAACCCAAAATCCATGTTTAAAGAGGAAATAACCGATTCGGTACACACATTTAACAGCCCAATACCTACAAAAAAAGGTCTCTTGGTGCGAAAGCTAAAACCAAACAGGAAGTAAGGTATTTTGAATTAACTTGCCATTTTTTGCCATTTCCGGACGTTATTCTTTAAGAAACTCCTTCTAGAGCTTTAATCAGATCAATGTTATATTTGGTCAGTCTAATCTTAAGACCTTAGCAATGATAAATATCAAAGATCTTGAGTTTTTGCTGAAGGGCGTGTCCATGGCAGCCTGACAAAGTCTGATGTTTCGCCATGAAGGAGGAAGCTGTTGTAACTCAGGCATACTATGTCTGATCTGCTCAAAACTTCACGTGTGATAAGAGTCCTGGCCTAAAGACATCTTTATGACAATATTCAGTTAGTCGTAGCGCCACCTGCTGGCAACAGGAAATGGCATGCTTTACATGTAATTCACCACCAGAAACACATTTCATATGCCACGAAGTACCAAACATGCGATATACGTTTAATCATGCGACACTTGGCTGAGTGCTAATGTATGCGATTAACGCCACAAAACAGGAAGTTGTTGTAACTCAGGCATACAATGTCCAATCTGCTTCAAACTTAACACGTTTGATAATATTTCTTGCCTGAACACATCTATATCACAATATTCAGTTACGGTCAAACGCCACCTGTTGGCAGCAGAAAGTGTGCCACTTTGAAATGACTTTGCCATAATTCTCCTGTATTTACTCACTTATGTGCATGTCGCCCACTATTCACTCTTTTCTGAAGGCCAACCGGTGGTGGTGGTTAGCCCGGGTGCAAGGGCCCTTTCAGCGCTGCTTGCAGCTTTAATTAACATTACATTTGCGAGTATGACTCTCACTCAGCTTGTGAATGAGTATAACTTCCACACAGCCACTTTTCACAAGCTTCTATGGGTTTGATTTTGTTGTCATTTGTTGAAATAAATACAAAAAAAAAAATACAGTGTGTTGGTTTCTGTCTACTGAATGCCCATCCCATTCTCCTCCATGGCCATATGGGAAAGTGAATATTTATACCCTACCAACAAAGAAATGGATTGACTTCTGTCAGCTTGTTGAACACATTTATTTATTTTGACATGTTCTACCATATGATGGCTGAAGTAGCAGCGTGACACTGTTCTCATGGTAACCAGATCAACATTATAAACTGAATTCTACAAAACTGAAGTGAAAACACCAAATTATCATTCAATGGGATAATTATGATTCAATGGGATATCATTCTCTTCCCTACAAACGATACCATGAAGAATGTGAATATTTAACCAAGTCAAAAACAAATATTGTAAGCTGGTTTCATATTCATTTCAGTATAAGCAGACGCAAAACGCTACAAAAGGTGACAACTTTTAAAGTAAAAAACTATACAAGTTACTTAAATGATAAAAGATCATTGTGGTTTCTTGGTTTGATAGAAGTGAGCAACAGTAAACGATACAAAAAAATAGTAATTTTCAGTTTGTGATAGGATTCCTATATAGTAAATTACTCCTTGCTCTCCTGCCGCATTTCACGTGCAGCAATGACGTCATGTGCAAACAACCTATAGAGAAGGCATAGGACGTAGTGTAAGTTTTGTGAACTGCTAGTGTTTTACACTTTTAACATTTAAGAGGCTGTTGTGTCGACCTTGATTTATTGTAACACTGAGCTGTTCAATTTTGATTTTAGAAAATAATAAATCAAACAAATACATTTCTTATTTTCACTGGCATTTCTGAACTAGTGCATCTTCCAAACCTTAAATTCAGCATGAGTAAAAAACTTAAGTACTGTTAAAGTCTCAGATACTCCAAGACTTCTTACTCAAGTTGTATTAGAATTGGTGACTTGTAACTTGTAATGGAGTAATTTTTGCTTTATCTGTACTTTTACTCAAATTTTGTTTTCAGGTACTCTTTACACCTCTGCTCTTTCCTCAGTGACGACTTCTAAAAGAGTTCCCTTTCGAGTGAATTTTCCTGTGGCCCTTAAGGTAACCTATAAATCTGAAACTCTTTCCACACTGATCACATGTGTATGGCTTCTCTCCAGTATGAATTTTCATGTGGTGATAAAGCATCAATTTATGTATGAAACTCTTTCTACACTGATCACATGTGTGGCTTCTCTCCAATGTGAATATGCATGTGTCCCCTAAGGCTTTTTTGCGTTTTTAATGGCTAAATGGTTATATTTATATATTTGATATATTTATACATTTGATTGTGTTTATTGATATGCCATATTTTATTTTGCTGTAGCCTACAGATGAAGTTAATATCTAAAAAAAAAAAGCGTCTGCCAAATGCATAAATGTAAATGTAAAAAAGTCCAGTTATGGATGACAAGAACAAAACAAATGTCATGTTTTTTAACTTTGAATCTCTTGTTTTCTGTTTCTGGCCTCCCAGTGATGTGAAATAAGAGCGGGAGTTAACTCAGGGTGATTATTTTGACTTTATTTTGTATTCAATCTGCGCATTTTGGATGTGGCGCCCATCAAAAATAGTCTGGGACGCTTCTGAAACGCACCGCTGGTGTAAACATGAGCATTGACTAGAGTGGCTGCGTATCAGCTTCAGTAAGCCGCGTTCGCAGCCGTAACGCGCTGCACACGCACGCATGCAGCGTAAACAAGGCTTAAGGGCTTTTCTCCAGAGTGAGTGCTCATGTGGGTTGTAAGGCTTTTTTTCCAACTGAAACTCTTTCCACACTGTTGGCAGGTATGAGGCTTTTCTCCAGTGTGAATTCTCATGTGGGCTGTAAGGTTTCCTTTGTCACTGAAACTCTTTCCACATTGTTGGCAGGTGTAAGGCTTTTCTCCAGTGTGAATTCTCATGTGGACCTTAAGGCTTTCTTTTCGACTGAAACTCTTTCCACACTGTTGGCAGGTGAATGAGGTTCACTTTAATGTGAATACTCATGTGGGATATAAGGTTTCCTTTATGACTGAAACTCTTTCCACATTGTTGGCAGGTGTAAGCCTTCTCTCCAGTGTGAATTCTCATGTGGCCTTTAAGGCTTCTTTTTTGTGCGAAACTCTGTCCACATTGTTGGCAGGTGTAAGGCTTTTCTCCAGTGTGAATTTTCATGTGGTCTGTAAGGTGTCCTTTTTGTGTAAAACGCTTTCCACACTCTTGACAGGTGTAAGGCTTTTCTCCAGTGTGAATTCTCATGTGGATTGTAAGGTTTCCTTTCTCACTGAAACTCTTTCCACATTGTTGGCAGGTATATGGCTTTTCTCCAGTGTGAACTCTCACATGGACTTTAAGGTTTTCTTCATGTGTGAAACTCTTTCCACACTGTTGGCAGGTGAAAGGTTTCTCTCGAGTGTGAACTCTCATGTGGACTATAAGGCTACTTTTATGACTGAAACTCTTTCCACATTGTTGGCAGGTGTAAGGCTTTTCTCCAGTATGAATTCTCATGTGGTCTTTAAGGCTTCCTTTATGTCTGAAACTCTGTCCACATTGTTGGCAGGTGAAAGGTTTCTCTCCAGTGTGAATTCTCATGTGGACTTTAAGCTTGTCTTTATGTGTGAAAATCTTTCCACACTGTTGGCAGATGAAAGGCTTTTCTCCAGTATGAATTCGCATGTGGACTTTAAGCTTGTCTTTACGTGTGAAACTCTTTCCACACTGTTGGCAAGTGAAGGGACTCTCTCTAGTGTGAACTCTCAAGTGGACTTGAAGGTTTCTATGTTGATCAAAACTCTTTCCACACTGTTGGCAGGTTAAATAACTTTTAGTTTCTGTCTTTTGAGCTCCTTTTTGTGAAGAAACCTGTTTTGATCTTTCTTTAGTCATGAAATTATGTTTTTTCTCTTTTTCATTAAGTTCATGACTCGTCTCTTTCAGTTCCATCAGGTCTAGGACAAAAATAGACATAAAACAATTTAGACATTTAAAGCATCAAAACCAACAACATGTATGATCTATACCAGGGGTCTCAATCTTAAATTGGCTGGGGGCCGTTGCTGTGATTGACACCTCATAGGAGAGCCATTTTAACATTCAAGCACAAGGAAGCGCAAAATTTCTGAAAAACTACTTTCCTTTGCATTATTTCACATTTACTTCAAATTTCATTGCTAAAATATTTTTGCCAAACTTAAAAAAATGTAAACAGCACTGTCTATCATTGTTACATACAGTATTAGGTTTTAACAGTTAAAAGTATTTTCCCTTACTTTATTTTAGCTTAATTAACTTCAAAATCTTGCACTGAACAATACTGTACTGAACAAATGTAATCCCGGAATACATTTGTACACTATTCTATTTCTTGCCAGACACCTGCAGCATTTCTGCTCACACAGCTGAGCCACATTTGCCCTAGATGCCGTTTGAGTATCTGTAACGTTTATTGGTAGCATCGGGCACATTTTGGTGGTTTAAATCGATGTTCGTGACTTGCGTGAGTGCTTTTACTATAATGTAGGCAATCACGCTCATAAAAGAACCGACACAGTCGCAAAGGACCTGCGATGTGGCGAGCTTGTTTTTCCAGGCGCAGAGTGGGATTTTATTTCTTATCTCCATATAAATATTTCTAGTACTAGTAGAGTTAATGCAAGGAGTAGAAAACTATTTTTCTTTTGCTTAAAGGTGCCCTAGAACCAGTTTTTACAAGATGTAATATAAGTCTATGGTGTCCCCTGAATGTGTCTCTGAAGTTTCAGCTCAAAATACCCAAAATAATTTTTTTTAATTAATTTTTTTAACTGCCTATTTTGGGGCATCATTAACTATGCACCGATTCAAATCGTGCGCTCCCTGCCCCCCGAGCTTTCAACTATAATACGGTGCATTTACAAAGTTCACACAGCTAATATAACCCTCAAATGGATCTTTACAAGATGTTCGTCATGCATACTGCATGCATGCGTCGGATCACGTAAGTATGGTATTTATTTGGATGTTTACATTTGATTCTGAATGAGTTTGATGGTGCTCCGTGGCTAAAGCTAACATTACACACGGTTGGAGAGATTTATAAAGAATGAAGATGCGTATATGCATTATACAGACTGCAAGTGTTTAAAAATGAAAATAGCGATGGCTCACTTGTCTCCGTGAATACAGTAATAAACGATGGTAACTTTAACCACATTTAACAGTACATTAGCAACATGCCAACGAAACATTTAGAAAGACAATTTACAAACATCACTAAAAATATCATATTATCATGGATCATGTCAGTTATTATTGCTCCATCTGCCATTTTTCGCTATTGTTCTTGCTTGCTTACCTAGTCTGATGATTCAGCTGTGCACAGATCCAGACGTTAATACTGGCTGCCCTTGTCTAATGCCTTGAACAATGGGCTGGCATATGCAAATATTGGGGGCGTACATATTAATGATCCCGACTGTTGCGTAACAGTCTGTGTTATGTTGAGATTTGCCTGTTTTTCAGAGGTCTTTTAAACAAATGAGATTTACATAAGAAGGAGGAAACAATGGTGTTTGAGACTCACTGTATGTCATTTCCATGTTCTGAACTCTTGTTATTCAACTATGCCGAGGTAAATTGAGTTTTTGATTCTAGGGCACCTTTAAACTTCCTAGTCATCATGGAGAGCGCAGCTAATGGTTGCATAGCAACAATAAACGCCATGGGAGCAAAAACGCTTTGGAAAGAAGGATGAAGTGGAGAAAGGAGTAGGCGGCATAGCCACTTATGTGATGCGATATGTGAATGGCCACTTAATAATAATTTAGTGGGCTGGATTATGTTTCATTTTTTAGATAATTTGCAGGCCGGGTAGAGTGGGGGCCGTAAATGGCCTGCGGGCCGGCAGATTGAGACTACTGATCTATACCCTATCCTATCCTATCCTATCAGGGATGGGCAGCTTTAGTACTGGAGGACCACTCTTTTGCAGAGTTAGGGTGCTTCACACCTGCCGCATTTAGTTCAGTTGAATCGTACTAGAGTTCATTAGGGCAGGTGTGAAAGCAGCAATCGCACTCGGGTGCGCACCAAAAGTGGACCAAACAAGCGTACCGAGACCTGCTTGAAGAGGTGGTCTCGGTACGCTTTCAAACAAACTCTGGAGTGGTTCGCTTGAGATGTGAAAGCAATCCAACCCAGTTAACGGACCAACGAATCAAACAATATCATAATTCATAACAGGAAATGTGACTTAAAAAGCAATAGTGTCTGATTCTCTGAGTGAGCACATTATTTACCATAGTTGAAAACCAACAAGCTCCTCTGTTGTGTAATTTTACTTCTCCGTGCGAGAATGCTGATGCGATGAAGCCTTGATTCCCACTCTGCTTCATTATAAAATTCATATGGTCTCTCTCGACACAGACTGACAACAGGTCGTCTACTAGACAGCGCTGGGAAATCCAGAGGCAGAGAGAGAGAGAGAAAGAGTGGGCGTTTGAATTTGCCGCATGTGACTTGCCTAAACGCATTTTGGTACGCTTTGAAATGTTGCCATGTGAAAGCGAACCAAACCAAGAAGAAAATGCAACATTGTAACAAATTTAGTCCCTGTTTCGGAACAAAACAAACGATCCATAGGTGTGAAAACACCGTTTCATCCCTAATCAAATACACCTGCCTGTAATTTTCAAGCATTCCTAAAGACTTGAGACTGATTTATACTTCTGCGTCGTGTGTACGCCGTAGGTACACCGTAGGCTGCGAGTGCCACACATAGCTTACGATGTAGCCTGACGTGCACCTCTTCGAAAATGTAACAACGCGTCAATTCTACGCAGACCGCAAGCGCTATGATTAGTCTGTTAGAACCTCTCCCTCGGGTCAAAAAACTGGTGTAGGGCAATTGGAGAAGAGTGAGTGTTTTCAACTTCCATAGGAATGATAAAACACTCTGTTTCAGGGGACACATGCAGTCAAACTGCAACAAAAGTTGTTACCTATTTGCTGCTTCTCTGCTGCCTCTATTTGTAAGCTTCTCTGACAAAGTACATGACAAGCTGCTGCTTCTTTGGCTTTGATGCTCAACAACAGGACACTGCCTACTAGTGGTCTGCATGCTTGTCAACACGAACACAGACACAGAAGTATAAATGAAAACAGATGCATAGCCTACGGTGCAGAAGCATAAATCAGCCTTTACGATTAAATAATGGGGTTGGGTTCAATTTTGCTGGTGTGTTTGATCAGGGATGGAGCTAAACTCTGCAGAATAGTGTCCCTCCAGGACCAGAGTTGCCCATCCCATCTATAGATCTTATACTCAATACACCAGTGGTTTTCAAACTGTTCCAAAGGGACCCACCACTGCACATTTTGTATGTATGCTTTACTTTTCAAATCTGGTTAAGATCATCAGCTTGTTAGAAGATTGCTGACATTGATGGTGGAATTTGCAAACTACAATTCTTGTTCATCACTAAGGTAAGAACCGGACCCAATATAAACCTAAATATACTCAAATTAATTAAATTAATTGAAAAGTGCTTTACTATTCAAAAAGTAATAGAAGATATATCCATTGACATCCATTCAAAAAACAGAGGGGGCGAAGCGTTAGCATTAGCAGTTATGTTTTCTTGGCTAAAGGCTTGCAGGCTTGCCTTTCAGTGGTTTTGGATCTACATTTCCTGCAGAGTTCTGCTGCGTTCCAGGCAGGTTTTTGAGCCCTTAAGTCACAACTTCAAACCATGACTCACAACTTTGTAGTGTTCAAGGCAAGTCAGGCCAAACTGCCTGAGTGTAAACAAACCAGCATGGCAGACCGTACAGGGCTTATGCTCATTTACAATTATTTCTATTGCCAAAGGTGCTTACTCCTTGCTTATTTGAGAGAAAATGGAGGAGGAAAATGGTGCATAAGGCAAGAGAAGCTGTTATACCTTTTATTTTTATAAAATAAAATGTATAACATCCTTATTTTACTTAACTGATATCTGTCTGCATAAGGAATCCAAAAACTTTGTTTGAGACTATTAACAATATTGTTTCTCCTGCTACATCTCTTGTTTCTGTGTTTTCTAATGATGATTGCAATATTTTTTGTCTCATTTTGTGGACAAGGTTATGGTTGTTAGGGCAGTCATTGCACCATCAGCAAACCTTATATAACCAAACATTATGTGGCGAGGGGGGCGTGGTTTAGCGAGGTCTGCAACGGGAGAGAGCGGCAGGAGACGCATGGTGAGTGAGTGGGTTAAATGTAAATCACGAACACCTGTTTCTCATTCCAGTGATTGGCGCGGTGACAGGATAAAACGCCGTGAGAAGCAGGAGTGTGTGAGAGAGAGGGGAACTGCTGACTGAGATACGACAACAGTACTGGGGTGAAGCCCTTTGTGGATTGTGTGTACTGAACCTGGAGTGAAGCCCATTGTGGATTATTTATTTTGTTGTTGTGCGTTGCACAGTCTTTCTGTTGGACATTTTCATTGACTAAATAAAGTTCAGTCAGCAGTTATTCGTCGACCCTGTCCTCTTCCTTCCCTAAACGAACTTAATCTTACTACACTGGTGCCGAAATCCGGGAAGGAAGACGGGTGGCCGCTGCCATCCAATCGACGTCCTCCACCCCATTTGCGGACATCATCGATTCCCTCGCGGTCCCACATCGCGAGCAACACCAGGCCCTGCTGGATCTGAGGAACGACCAGGAGCGGTGTTTCCAGACAATCTTGCAGACCCAGCAGGAGGACCGCAAGAGGTTCCGGAGCTGGATCGACTGGGAGGTTCCCACGGAGACCATTGGGCAGCCGGCTGTGCCCACCCACCTGCCCCTGAATAAAATGGGTCCCCTCGACGACCTAGAAGTCTTCCTCGACCTGTTCGAGAGGTCCGCCGAGGCGAGTGGTTGGCCGCGGGACCAGTGGTCAATGATGCTGGTCCCGCTGCTCTCGGGCGTCACAGGTGGCGGCACAGCAGCTGCCAGTCCAGAACCTCCTGGTCTTCGACGACCTTCGGCGGGCCATCATCGGTCAGACCCCGGAGCAGCACAGACAGCGCTTCTGCTCCCTGGACTTGGGTGAGTCCGGCCGGCCCTTCGTGATGGCCCAACAGCTCCGGGACTCGTGCTGCAAATGGCTACTGGCTGAGGGAAGCGACGTGGACCAGGTCATCGATCATGTGGTACTGGAACAGTTCATCACTCGGCTTCCAAAGAAAACTGCTGAATGGGTCCAGTGCCACCGCCCCACGTCGCTGGACTCAGCCATCCATCTGGCGGAGGACCACATGGTGGTGTGCCAAGGGGTCGGCGATCCCCTGCCATCCCCCTCTCTCTAGACCTGTCCCTCTCCCCAGGTCTCGTCCGCCCGCATCGCCCCACGGGGGCGGGACTCTCCGCTGCCGGGCCGGACCCCACTCCTGTTTCTCCCCTCTCTCCACGCCAACCATTTAACCCACTCTCTGCCACGAGAGTGGCGGGCAGGTCTGGGCCAGCCTGTTGGCGTTGCGGGGACCCGGAGCATTTTGTGGATAAGTGTCCGGTCATGGAGGTCGGGACAATGATCCGGGTTCCCCGACGACCCACAGGCTGCCCCTGGTCAAGCTGGCTGGTACCAAATACCTGTGAGTATCAAGGGGGGGTACCTATCAGGCTTTGGTGTAACCAAACCTCCGTTCATCAAAGCCTGATTTCATCAGGGGCATTGGATACAGGCCGCATGGTTAGGGTGCGGTGTGTGCACGGGGATGTGAACACGGTGAAATATCCTATAGTGCCCGTCATTATTCAATTTAGGGGACAAAAGCATAATGTTGAGGTGGCAGTTAATCCGCACCTCCGGTATCCGATAATTCTGGGAGCGAATTGGCCAGCGTTTAACAAATTATTGGGATGTTTATGCTCGGATGCCTCTTGGGGGAAAAAGACGCGGGATAAGCAAGCGCGAGTGCAGGTGGGAGAGACTGATCAGGGACCAGTGAGTTCAGCTTCAGGGGAACAGAGCGAAATCGGAAGACTGATTCTTTCGGACCGCGATGATTTTCCCCTGGAGCAGTCTCAGGACGAGACGCTTAAACATGCGTTTGAAAAGGTCAGTACTAGGGCTGCACGATATATCGCATGAGATTGTCACACGAGCCGTAGTTCACTGACAAGATACGCAATATCGTGTTCATTATCGAAGGCGATTCATCTGCGATATGAACGCGATATTGCGTATCTTGTCAGTGAACTACGGCTCTGTCTATTAAATGCCACTCCATTTGAAAGCAGGTGATGGCGATTTAACGGTAATCAGGGAACCGGCTTTACTGACGAAATGCGCGTGACAATCTCATGCGATATATCGTGCAGCCCTAGTCAGTACCATCGATGGTCAGCCTCTCCAGCCTGGGCGTGCGCTTTCTTATCCTTATTTTGCGATGATAAAAGATAGGTTGTATCGAGTGACCTAAGACACTCAGACAAAGGAGAATACAACCCAATTTTTAGTTCCAAAGAGCCGCAGGGAAATGCTTTTCCAAGCGGCTCATTCTAATCCAATGGCTGGGCATTTAGGACAAACGGCAACACTAAATCACCTCATGACCCGATTCTTTTGGCTGGGCATTCACGAGAACGTGCGCAGGTGGTGCGCGTCTTGTCGTGAATGTCAGTTGGTAAATCCACCGGCCACCCCAAAAGCGCCTTTGCGCCCACTCCCATTAATGCAGGTCCCCTTCGAAAGAATTGGTATGGACCTCATCGGGCCATTAGAGCGATCAGCGAGAGGGCATCGCTTTGCATTAGTCATTGTGGATTATGCAACGCGATATCCTGAAGCAGTGGCTCTCCGCAGCATTTCCACTAAGAGTGTTGTGGACGCGCTGTTTAGTTTAATCTCCCGAGTGGGGATTCCGAAAGAGATCCTCACTGATCAAGGCACGGCGTTTATGTCATGCATGTTACGCGAACTTTACGAGTTGTTGGGCATTAAATTGGTTCGTACCATCGTCTTTCACCCACAAACGGACGGGTTGGTAGAACGATTTAATCGCACGCTTAAATCCATGATTCGTAAATTCGTTCAAGAGGACGCCAAAAATTGGGATAAGTGGTTAGAACCCCTGTTGTTCGCAGTGCGAGAGGTCCCGCAAGCCTCCACGGGGTTTTCCCCCTTCGAGCTTCTATTTGAACGCCAGCCCCGCGGTGGTACTGGATGTCCTGAGATAGACTTGGGAGGACGGACCATCTCAGGCCAAAAACGAAATTCAGTATGTGCTGGACTTGAGAACAAAACTCCACACTATCTATGGAGAATTTGTTGCAAGCCCAGCACAGACAGAGCCAGCTGTATGACAGGGAGACTAATTTACGCAAATTTGCACCGGGAGAGAAAGTGCTTGTATTGCTCCCTACTTCAAGTTCAAAATTACTTGCAAAGTGGCAAGGACCCTTTGAGGTTTCACGGCAAGTTGGCGAGCTCGATTATGAGGCGATACGTTCCAAATTTACCACCTCAATCTCCTCAAAAAATGAAATGAGGCAGAATCAGTGATGTTGGCGACAGTGATTAGCGGAGAGGATGATCTCGGACCAGAGGCGAATGTAAAAAGACAATCTCTCGCTCTGGCCCCCGGGGGAGATCACCTCTCGCCCTCCCAGCTCACTGATTTATCTAAATTACAAGCAGAGTTTGCTGACGTGTTCTCTCCCCTACCGGGGCGTACCGATCTCATTCAGCACCACATCGAGACGGAGCCGGGCGTGGTTATTCGCAGCCGGCCGTATAGATTACCTGGACACAAGAAAAAGGTAGTTCAGGCAGAATTAGGAGCAATGCTTGAAATGGGAGTAATAGAGGAATCCAGCAGTAACTGGGCGAGCCCAATAGTTTTGGTTCCCAAAACGGACGGCTCAGTGCGGTTCTGTGTGGATTATCGCAAGGTGAACGCAGTGTCGAAGTTCGACGCGTATCCAATGTCGCGGGTGGACGAATTGCTTGACCGGCTCAGTACGGCTCAATTTTATTTGACACTGGACTTAACAAAGGGATATTGGCAGATCCCCTTGTCGCCATTATCTAAGGAAAAGACAGCTTTCACGACACCGTTCAGATTACACCAATTCGTTACCCTTCCGTTCGGGCTGTTCGGGGCACCAGCTACCTTTCAGCGTCTCATGGATAAAATTTTGCGGCCCCATGGTGCATATGCTGCTGTCTATCTGGATGACGTTATGACTGGCAGTGGCATATGCAGCATTTGAGGGCCGTCCTGAGATCGCTGAGAGGGGCCGAGCTCACGGCCAACCCGAAGAAGTGTGCAATTGGGCGCATGGAGGTAAGGTATCTGGGCTTCCACTTGGGCCATGGACAGGTGCGTCCCCAAATTGATAAGACAGCAGCGATTGTGACCTGTTGCGCCCCAAGACCAAAAAGGAGGTTAAACAGTTCCTCGGGCTGGCGGGATATTATAGAAGGTTTGTACCTAATTATTCTGACCTCACCAGCTCGTTGACTGATCTAACTAAAAAGGATGCGCCAGATACGGTCCAGTGGACGGAGCTGTGCCAGCAGGCCTTTACCCAGGTGAAGGCTGCTCTATGTGGCAGGCCATTGCTTCACTCTCCTGATTTTTCTCTCCCTTTTGTGTTGCAGAATGATGCGTCGGACAGGGGGCTGGGTGCTGTCCTGTCCCTAGAGATAGAGGGGGAGGAACGGCCGGTGCTGTACATTAGCCGCAAGCTCTCTAAGAGAGAAGCTAAGTACAGCACCGTGGAGAAAGAGTGTCTTGCCATCAGGTGGGCCGTCCTCACCCTCCGCTATTATCTCCTGGGACGGGAATTCACCCTCTGTTCGGACCACGCTCCCCTGCAGTGGCTCCACCGCATGAAGGATACCAATGCGTGGATCACTCGTTGGTATCTGGCTTTACAGCCTTTTAAGTTCAAGGTGGTCCACAGGCCGGGTGTTCAGATGGCTGTGGCCGATTTCCTCTCCAGAAAGGCTGCAGGCCGGACAGCTCCCCGGCCTGAGTCGGGCGGTGGGGGTATGTGGCGAGGGGGGAGTGGTTTAGCGAGGTCTGCAACGGGAGAGAGCGGCAGGAGACGCATGGTGAATGAGTGGGTTAAATGTAAATCACGAACACGTGTTTCTCATTCCAGTGATTGGCGCGGAGACAGGATAAAACGCCGTGAGAAGCAGGAGTGTGTGAGAGAGAGGGGAACTGCTGACTGAGACACGACAACAGTACTGGAGTGAAGCCCTTTGTGGATTGTGTGTACCGAACCTGGAGTGAAGCCCATTGTGGATTGTTTATTTTGTTGTTGTGCGTTCAACAGTC
Source organism: Megalobrama amblycephala (assembly GCF_018812025.1). NCBI lineage: Eukaryota > Metazoa > Chordata > Actinopteri > Cypriniformes > Xenocyprididae > Megalobrama > Megalobrama amblycephala. The sequence goes on along the minus strand of NC_063044.1, from coordinate 3,448,149 downwards.
TTTCTGTTGGACATTTTCATTGACTAAATAAAGCTCAGTCAGCAGTTATTCGTCAACCCTGTCCTCTTCCTTCCCTAAACGAACTTAATCTTACTACACGTTATATTTACAGAACAGAACAGAGACACTCAATTTTGGACTCATTTTATCCCATTTCCTTGAATGACATTATTAGTTTAGTGATGAAGCCTTCCTAGAGCCCTGTGGATATTTTACCTACATCTCTGTTAATGAAATCCATAACATCTATTGGCCCATGTTTGGTTTCAATTATAAACTTATCTCTTAGACTAGGCCAGATTTCTAATTGTTTAAAACATGCTGTTGTTCAGCCTCTCTTGAAAAAGAGCAATCTTGACGCTACATCATTTAACAATTATAGTCCTATTTTGAAACTTCCTTTTATCTCTAAAATCTTAGAAAAAGTTGTGGCAATGCAGTTAAATAATGTTCTGGAGGCCCATAATATCTGTGATAAATTTCAGTCTGGCTTCCGTAAAAACCATTCAACGGGAACGGCCCTCCTTAAGGCCTTTGCACACTGAGTACGAAATTTTTGCATGCGTTTCTTTGTATTCGTAATCCTAAAAAATCGTCACGCACAGAGACCTTGCACACGGAGTCCGATGCGTAAAAATGAATGCGTTGCGAAAAAAATCACAAAACAAAACAAAGTCTTCAAGCAGTGAGCACGATTTAGTTGTCTACTCTCTTCTTAAAAAGAGAAAAAGAAAGAGGAAATATTGGGTCCATTCAATTCTGAGATTGCATAGAGAGAAAGGAGAGTTCACCTCATCAAGGAGCTGCGGGATTACCCAGAACATTTCAGAGTTTACTTCAGGATGTCAGTGGCTCAGTTTGATGCTTTACTACTAGCACAATCTGTCTTTATATTCTGTATCTTTGTATTCCGCACGTTGTTTGTCATTAAATGCTTGCTGTTTTGTGCTATAGAAGACGTGGATCAACTTGTCAGATGGCATTCTGGATTTTTGCGTACAGTGGCTCTGAATTGTCAAAACGTCTCTCAAAATGCGTGCCACGGATGCGAAAAACGCAGAAAATCGAACCTGATCCGAATATTTTTGACAGGACGAAAGTTTCGAAGGCAGTGTGCAAACGTGATTGACATATCTTGAGGTCGAATTTATTTTTTAACGTGCGAAAGTTTCGCATGAGAAATTTCGGACTCCGTGTGCAAAGGCCTTTAGGGTTTCAAATGATATTTTGATGTCTGCTGATTCTGGTGAATGTTCTGTGCTGGTCTTGCTAGATCTTAGCACAGCGTTTGACACCGTTGACCACTGCACTCTGATTGGTAGACTGAACTCTCTGGTGGGCATCTCTGGGTCAGCTCTGGACTGGTTTTCTTCTTATCTTTCTGACAGGAGTTTTTCTATAACCATAGGTTCTTTCATGTCAAAATCTGTTTCTTTTTCCTGTGGTGTGCCACAAGGTTCTGTGCTCGGACCCATGCTTTTTAACCTGTATATGCTTCTTCTTGTCAAGATAATTCGCAGTTTCAAAATAATATCCTTATTTTTATGCTGATGACATTAAATTATATATGTCTTTTAGTCCTGATAGACTAGACAAACTGTCTCTTTTGCAGAATTGTTTAGTCTCCATTAACAATTGGAATTTTCTGCAACTTAATACAGATAAAACTGAGGTGTTGATTATTGCCCCAGACAACATTACCCCTAAGATTAGGCAGGTTATTTTAACTATCCCCAGAACATGTCTTAAAACAAGAGGTGACCATGCTTTCTGTGCAGTGGCTCCAAGACTCTGGAACTCTCTTCCTTTCAAGTTGAACTATTGGTTCGGTGGAGTCTTTTAAAAAACATCTAAAGACGCATCTTTTTGGACAAGCTTTTTAATTAACTACTCAATTTGAACTGTTAGTACTGATGATACTGTAGAGTATATTTATTTTTGTTTATCTTGTTATTTTTATTGTAAAGCATTTTGTGACCCTCCTCGTCTGTGATAAGTGCTATATAAATAAACTTTACTTACTAATTTTGCAAGGTTTCTACAGGTTTCATCAAATCTAATTTAATGCTTTTCAATGCCAATTTTTTAATGCCAATATATATATATTACAAATATATATGTCACTAAATGTTGATAGATGACGACTTACAGCAATTAGAAAATTCATCATGTCGTTGTATTAGCAATCTGCCAAGTGTCAGCCCTTTATATTTGTTTGCTTCTATGTTTGCTCACATAATATATTTTAATACAGCCAATTACCCAATAAAATTGTTCATCTATTTTTTTTTTTTTTTTTTTTTTTTGTCAGACAATATGAAATGGTGACTGAAACGCGGCCCATTAAGACTACACGCAGGGCTCGACATTAAGCCTTGTCATGTAGACACACGTACATAGGTCATTTGTATTTTATAGTATTTTTTGGGTGGAAATATGAATGTGTTCTGAATAGGGCTGGAGGATATATCGCATGTGATTGTCACGCGCATTTTGTCAGTAAAGCCGGTTCCCTGATTACCGCTAAATCGCCATCACCTGCTTTCAAATGGAGCGGCATTTAATAGACAGAGCCGTAGATCACTGACAGGCCACGCAATATCGCGTTCAATATCGAAGGCGATTCATCTGCGATATGAACGCGATATTGCGTGGCTTGTCAGTGAACTACAGCTCTGTCTATTAAATGCCGCTCCATTTGAGGAGGTGATGGCGATTTAGCGGTAATCAGGGAACCGGCTTTACTGACGAAATGTGCGTCACATCGCAATCACATGCGATATATCCCCCAGCCCTAGTTCTGAAGTAATATCCTTTCAGAATACTGCAGCTTTGATGTATTTAAATATGCATATTTTTGATTGATTATAACTGTATTAATGTTATAGGACTGTTTTAAATATTTTTTGAAAATACAAATATGAAATGTTTGGGGGAAAATTATACTTTTAAAAATGAAACTAAACCACCAGTAGGTGGCGGCAAGTAACCGCCTTAATGAGTGGGTCATTTATTCATTCATTCAAACAATTCATTCAAATGGCTTATGTTATAACGTTACTCTGTGCGTTCACTTGGTTCACTAAAAGTTCATAAATGCAATCAATTGTTCTATGATTTGAGACCCTGGACCACAAGATCAGTCATAAGGGTCACTTTTTTGAAATTGAGATTTATACATCATCTTAAAGTTGAATAAATAAGCTTTCTAGTGATGTATGGTTTGTTAGGATATGACACAATCATTTGAAAACCTGAAATCTGAGTGTGCAAATAAATCTAAATATATACCTGAAGGCATTTTTAGAGTTGTTTTTTCTGACTGACAAACACAAAAGTAAAGACTCATAACTCAAACTATAGCAAGGAGAGTCAAAAGGTAGGTATCGTTTGATAGAACACTTTATAAAAAAAATAAATAAAAAAAAAAACATTACAATGGGATATTCTCATGCTGAGAAACTCCTGATAAAATTAAAATCAAATATATTTCTTACAATTTTACATATCCTTTTATATTTGACTTGCAATAATTAATGAAGGAAATAAGAAAGGAGAAAAATTATTTGGTCTGGGATCTGGATCAAATTTTGTGGTGATAGCATGAAGTAAGCAAAAGTTTCAGCATTTGGAAGCAAGTGAGCCTGTTTGTGCAGAGGGTGAAAATAATGTGCAACAGGAGCACATTGGAGGTTTGATCTGAACGTGTGAAGTATCTGATTTTGTATGCAAAAAGATTTATTGTGTTATCTACTTGGTTTCATTTACTATTGGCTTTTAAAGTGAGGCAGGCAAACAGAAGTCCTTAGCATATATTTCTTACAAAAACACATTTATATTTATGGTAGAAAATTTACAAAATATCTTCATGAAACATGATCTTTACTTATCCTAATGCTTTTTGGCATAAAAGAACAATTTATCATTTTGACCCATACAGTGTATTGTTGGCTATTGCTACAAATATACCTGTGCGACTTATGACTGGTTTTGTGGTCCAGGATCACATTTAATGGAAACACTGAATTTTAAAGTGATGTACACATTACTACATGTACTCACTAGAGTAATGAGTTAATAATGCTTACTCTAGCTCTATAGTAAGTCCACTTGAAGGAGTGAATGAACCGACTGAGTGAATTCGGACACTTCTCTGTAAGTTTATACAGTAGGTGGCCATCCAAAACGGTGTTTCTACCGCCGCGTCGCAAAGTGCATTTGCATTTTGTTTTATTTTATTTTATTTTTCAAAAGTACAAGGTTTTGTTGTTATTGTGAGCGTACATAAATAAAAGTAGACCATTTGTAGTCTTGCACTAGTCTGTAGGCTATCGCCAAAAATGACGGAAGGCCTGTTTTAAGTTGTTTCAGCTGTCATGAGGAGAAAATCCATCAGAACGCGCCGGCGCTTTCGTCGGCCAGAGGGATAAAAATGTAGCCAATTTAGTTTCATATTTATATTTAAATATTGGGCTATAGCCTAATATAATTTTTTTTAAGATGTCACCAATGTTGATTATGAAAAGTGAATAGCATGACGGATGCGCAATGTTGGGAGACAAATGCAGCGGGTTAGACATGTGTTCGACCACTTCATTAAGTTTTGTTTTATAGTAAGTCTTTCATTAAAACGAATTTCGTTTTGTAGAAATTGTATCTCAATTTCAATCAATGTTTCATCAACCAATTATTAATAATTAGGAAGAAAACCATGAACGTCGGGTGTGGAATGGATTGAAGTGCGTAACAAACGAACTCATGTTTCCGCGGCCTTTGATAAGGCTGAAGCAATAGACGTCTTTCTGTTTTTATTAAATTTCTTAAATATATGCCTTTATTACTTAATTAATTGATAAGATGTTTTGGTCTAACAATATATTTTAGGTGGTCTAAATTCTAAGTTAGACACAAATTTGCGTATAGGCTAGGCTATATAAAGTTCCCTTCTAGACAAGCGCGTACATTGCTGTTCCGGTCGCAAATTTTCAGTAATTTCGATTAATTACGTTTGGGCAATATATAATAATAATAATAATAATATCTCAACAAAGACCGAACATATTTATTTGTCTCGGCACACTACCGCTAACAGTAACACAGTAGCACAGCGCATCAAAGCTTGCTGTTGTCTTGGCTACCTTACAAACGGCGATGGAAACAGTGATTTTTTCCCCCTTTTGTGGTAATTTAGCACTATTTTCTATGGTATTCTGCTTGCATTTTTGGGCTTCAGTTGGATGCTTTATTTTTATCTTTAGTCAATTTAGTTTAGTTCTAAAAAAAGCAAAGGCTTTGGTGGTGCGGGGGTGTCCCGTACGCCCATGATGTAATGGTAATACATCACTTACAAAGGGTTCATGTTAACTACTGTATGATTATCAGACGATTTTAATGTGTTAATGTTTCAACTATCATGCAATTATAGCTATGTAACAATCTGATAAACTGCAATTGTGCAGTTTCTATCCATTAACACGCTCATAAACATTACAAAAAGAAATGTCATGCCATAAGCTACACAATTATGAACAAAAAAACATTTAATCAACCACTAATCAACATTTTGTTATTCAACAAGTGCTAGGCTATTAAGATAAAAAGTTTCTGCTATAGTTTGCGACTAATCTGACTCTCCACAATGGGCTACACAATGCATATGAATATTTTATAGGCCTGTTTGTATTTTGACTGCAGTTAGAGCAAAATGACGAGAACATGTTTAACATTGGAAGTTTAAGATTCTTTATTAAATATTCTTACTTTATGCAAAACATATAGGCATCTGTACATTGTACCTCTATAACATCATAACATAAATTATTAAATTATAGTTCAAATGAACCGTACAAACCCAATCTTGGTTTTTGCTTATTTTTTGCCTATTTATTTAGGCCTATTTATTTATATCAGCAGATCTGTGTTGATTCAGTTTATTTCAATAACTGCTGATGTTGCAAACTGTGGTTAAGCTGTAAAGCAGCTCGAAAGAATTGACCAAGATATGTAACATTATGGCTCGTTGACAAGTTTGAGATGGGGGAAGGGCGCTTTGTTTAAAATGTTTGTCACCAAAGCCATTAATCCAGAGGGCGGGAGACTCAAAATATTAGCCTAAGCTATGCGCGTGACAGACATTTTTGCAATCGGTGCTTTTTGTTAATTTTAACATCCTGATCTGATCATATGAAATAAGTTAATGAAATACACAATTGTTAGACTCTGTTATGAGTATTTGCAGTAAATTTCTTTATTTATTTGTGTTATGGGGATTTGCAGAAGTTCCGAATGGGATCAACCCTCCCCCCGCGCGTTTGCCAGCGTCTGCTGCTGCCGAGCAGAGTATGTGCGCAGTTTTGACTGGAGCGAGGAGAGATTTTTTAAAAGTCGGAGCGTCGTGTTTTTTTTTTTTTTTTAATCTGCAAGAAATGTTATGAGTTTGGCGTGTGGTAGGAAAAAAAAGTTTGCACAATAAGCCACTACGCAAATTTGTGTCTAACTAGACCAGCTAAAATATATTGTTCGACCAAAAACATCTTATCAATTATTTAAGTAATAAAGACATGTAATAAAATAATAAATAAAATTAGATTTAATTTAATTAAAACAGAAAGACGTATACTGATTCAGCCTTAAAGGCCGCGGAAACATTAGTTCGTTTGTTACGCACTTCAATCCATTCCACACCCGACTTTTTGGTTTTCTTCCTAATTATTAAATATAGGCAATTGGTTGATGAAACATTGATTCACTTGCTATAAAACAAAACTTAAAGGGGTACTTCACCCCTGGAAAGATGAATGTGTATTTAAAATTGGTCATTTATGTAGTAGAAATGTGAAATTATTTTTGAATTTGGAGCTTTCTAGACTGAGAAAAGGCAGAAAATGTATTTTTGACTAATGTGGATGAAAGACAACAACTCCCAGAATGCACTTGTTTTGCTGCCCTTGCGAGGCCACGCCCAAACCACGCCTATCGGTTACAGGCGGAAATTCGAACAACTAGGCTTGCTTTGTTACATATTAATTCTATAAATCGTGAGTTAGTTCATACATTTACAGCGAAATGGTGCTAAATTGCTTTGTACCTGGATGTACACCGAAAACCAGGAAAGGACAAGTAAGTTTCCATCATTTTCCGTTTAAGTTAAAGATTTGGAGCGATGTAAACAGTGGCTGCGGGCCATCAAACACCCGAAGTTTGGAGATGACACCGTTATAGAAAACCTAAAAAAAACGCAGAATATGTAGTCTCCATTTCAAGCACGAGGACTACGAACCAAATATCCTTACAATGAAGAGAACCATTCTGAAGGACACCGCGATACCATCGATATTCACTTTCCCAGACGACGAACAGCCTGGGCATCTGGTACTAAGCGTATTTGCCTAGAGGTAAGACTCGCTGATACTAGACTGATAACACAGTAGCCTATATGTCGTGTTGTAGGTAGCAGTAAAACTGCAAACTTAGCAAAGTAACGTTAGATAGACAATTACATATAAGTTGCATATAAGTTGACTGTTATCAAAGTAAAGCCACTGTTCTGTAAAACTGAGTTAGTCTATTTATCTATTTATGCTAACGTTACAAAAAGCCTGTTGCTGTATTGGTTGAGATGACTGCAGAGACCGATAAATTTGCGAGATGAACCACTGATGTAGTGCAGACAAAATAAAGTTAATTACTGTAAGCTTAAAAATATAATTGACACTCACTTTATCTTTGATCTATGTCCGTGAGTAACCTCAAACGCGCATATGTATGGGCGTGGTGAAAAAATGCGGAACTACCTGCTATTACTGGCTGTAGTTTTAAGCCTCTGGCCAAAAAAGCCTGATGACGCAAAATGACGATTTTTGCGTCATCGGAGGCTTTTTTTACAGAATAAAAATGCATAAATCTCTCATCTCGGGCTGATATGAAGGGGGAAAGCACGGTAATTCGAAAATACTAGTGGTATTCTACCAATACAAAGTTAATGCTAAATCCTGAAGTAACCCTTTAATGAAGTGGTCACTTATGTCTGACCCGCTCATTTGTCTCCCAACATTGCGCATCCGTCATGCTATTCACTTTTCATAATGAACATAGGTGAAATTTAAAAAAAAAAAAAAAAAAAGGCATAGCCCAATTTAAATATAAATATGAAACTAAATTGGCTACATTTTTATCCTCTGGCCGACGAAAGCGCCGGCGCGTTCTGATGGATTTTCTCCTCATGATGAAACACCTTAAAATAGGCCTTCCGTCATTTTGGGCGATAGCCTACAGATTAATGCAAGACTCAAATGGTCTACTTTTATTTATGTACGCTCACAATAACAACAAAACCTTGTACTTTTGAAAAATAAAATAAAATAAAATAAAAAATTGGGTGCGCTTTCAGCTGTCTCTCTGCGAGAATCTGCTCATGACTTAAACTCCAATAATTGACCTAAAAAGAAAGAAATCTCTCAATTCGAAAGATATAGGTCTGTGTTAAATAAGAGGCGTCTATCCGTTGTTGTTTCATCATGCATGCTCATTGCTGCTGTTAACTCTTGGGCTCGTGCACACGCGCAGTTTTCACACAGACAATGAGCGTTTCGTTCTGGTAAAAGCACAAAACAAAATGCACACAACGTGTCCTTGCTCTTGATGTATACTGAGAACACCTTTGAATGATAAATTAGCAAAATATTTATTCCTGCCGGTATTTTAGTCGCATATCAAAATCACTAACATTATTTTTTTTTTTCTAAGGCAGACCAGAATTTACTTTTTAATCGTTTGTTTGCTCCTTATATATATATATATATATATATATATGCAGTAATTGATACATAGTGCAGCTTTAGATGATCACACAAATATCCGTTCATTAATTTCAGTTAGTACTTCTGCACATTTTAATAATGATCAAATTTGAGAATAAAACCAACCTGTTTGTTCCTCAGTATCTTCATGTTTCACTCTGAATGTTTCTTCAATCTTCATGTCTTCAGTCTCATCTTTAATAAACTCCATCTTTATGTTTTCAGTTTCCTCTTTAATAAACGCCATCTTTAAGAAGAGAATAATTAACAGAGTTAATGGCCTTAAATGACCTTGTTAGACAAAAACACAAAAAACTAACGCTGCAATTAATAAACTTCATATTTAGGCATTTATGACTGATGAAAACATGATTAGTTAGTTTGTTAGTGTTTGTTGTTCTCGTTCATGTTCACTGTTTGAGCAGCACGTGTCGTGATTCACTGAATCATTTCTCAAAGTGTTTGATTCAATTGACTCGGAGTTGAAAAGTTCAGTTTCTCCATCATGACTCTCCAGAGACTGAACTCGTGTTCATGATAAACTGATTTATGATAAATATATATAGAGAGAAATGAGACGCAGGTTTACTGTTTCTCATCAGTGGATATGAGCTTTACTCACACAAATATCCTTCATTACAGTTAGATAAAGAATCACAATATTACATTTAATAGTAAATAAACATTTCACATCGCTTGTTTAAAACAAAACACACAACTATAAATCATTTAACTGTTTCTATCGATTAAAACCGATTAAATTTTTAAAACAAACCTTTCTTCAGCAGAATCACAGTAGATGCAGGAGCGCGGCGCAGTCTTATGACGTCATCTTGTCACTCCAAAATAAAAGTCCCGTTCAAACGCTGTATTGTCTACAATCACAGAAGTGCACTGAAATCTGTTTTACCAGATAATCTTTTTATCAAAATTAAAACAGTGACAAATATGATACAAACAAACATGTTTAAAAGGTTCACTATAAAGTGCCTTTGAGACTGCACAATTTCCAAAATAAAAATCAAGAGATTCTCCATTTAACTTCATATGTTTTGTATTAAGGAGACATTATGCTGTTAGAAATGCATATTGGTCAAGCTCCAGCACTTTTTATAAATTAACTGCAAGCAGGCAATATACGAGCAAACCACAAATACAAATTCAATTTTAAATACATTTGCATAGTGCATAGTGATTATGAAATGTAGATTTGCAGAAAGATAATGTGTCCCTTTCTCAACAAAACATTTTAGTTAATGGTAAAAGTCTTTTGATGATCATGAAATTACTGCTAAAATATTTATTCCCCAATAAAATATGCCATTTGCACATTCTTTTCTAAATAAAATCTAACATCAAAAATATTTAGTCAAACTTTAAAACAATACTAACTGGCCCTCATTTGTTTATTAATAAATCACACACAATGTTTTATTAGCTTGTTAAAATAATTTGTTTATTTTAAGAAAAGTTGAAGTGGACAAATGCTTTAATGGGTGAACTAGAATAGAACAGGAACATCCGAGAAACTACAGGAAAAACAAGGAACCCTTAAGCAATATAACGATGTCACACTCGTGTTCAGGCAGGAAGACTAGACAGACGTATCCAGTTCAAAACAATCCATGATTAATTATTATAATAATGAATGAATGAATGAGGCATTTATATAGCGCTCTCATATGTACTACTGTACACCCAAAGCGCTTTCCAATCATATCAGGGGTCTCTCCTCATCCACCACCAGTGTGCAGCATCCACTTGGATGATGCGACAGCAGCCACAGTACAACGGCGCCAGTGCGCTCACCACACACCAGCTGTAGGTGGAGACGAGAGAGAGTGAAAGAGCCAATTCAATGGATGGGGATTATTAGGAGGACATGATTGGTATGGGCCTATGGAGGGAATTTGGCCACGACACCGGGGTTAGACCCCTACTCTTTACGAGAAGTGCCATGGGGTTTTTAATGACCACAGAGAGTCAGGACCTCGGTTTAACGTCTCATCCGAAGAACAGTGCTTGTTACAGTACAGTGTCCCCGTCACTATACTGGGGCATTAGGACCCACACAGACCACAGGGTGAGCACCCCCTGCTGGCCTTACCAACACCTCTTCCAGCAGCTACCTGGTTTTCCCAGGAGGTCTCCCATCCAGGTACTAACCAGGCTCAGCCCTGCTTAGCTTCAGTGGGCAACCGGTCTTGGGCTACAGGGTGATATGGCTGCTGGCTAAGCAGGCTGACAGGCAATGTAAACGCAATAGTGAACGGACAGGGAATGAATGTAAGGGACCAACTTGAAAGCACAAATGAGAATAATGACTGGAACACAGCTGATACATCTGAACTAATAATGATGGTAACAAAGGAGACAGAAGAGTGGAAAACAGAACAAAGGGACATGTGACATGAAAACTTGAAAGTCCATAAAACTGAATGTCCACTGAAAGTCCATGGAACTGAACTAAAGAGAACTGATCATGACAAGAGAATGATTTCAGGAATTCATTTTCTGATTACTGTAACTGATCTTCCACATACTTCCAAACAGACAGATCCATTTGAAGAGAGCGCCTGTCTTGAACTGTTTAAAATATCTGTTTATTGGCCATGTCAATTCATTTTAAAGTCATTCAAAACATTTTTTTCAACAGTATGACAGCATATAATCATAGAAACAAACAAAAACAGCAAAGAAATGCCACCATGTATCAGTGGCTGCAGAAACTATTCATTGTCACAGTTGTGGCAGATATAATGTTCTGCACCCTCAGTGCATGCCTCATGTGACCAAAGCTGGCAAAAGAGACACTGCACCCACACTTCCCTCGGCAAGGATGAGTTGAATGTTTCCCCGCACACAAGACATTCCTCACCCCTGTCCTGGGAAACCGTGTTTGCAGTGTTTTTGACAGTAAGGAGCCTTTTCTTTAGAGCGGATGGCTTCTTCTGGATCCTCTTCTGTTGCTCCTCCTCCAGAGCTGCCCTCACTGGAGAATTTGTGAGGATCGCTGTTGACCTGCAATATTCAAAGTAAGAAAAATAGTTGTCAACATCTATATAAATTTACAGGCAGTTATTGCTCATCCTCTGTCCACATGGTAGCAGCATGTGTTAAGAAATAACTCAGGACAAAGCAAAAACCAAATGCCACTCACCTCCTTTTGCCTCTTTGTTTAGTGTCCTTTCTCGGACCAGCCTTAGGAAAGGGACGCAAAGCTTCTGGAATGAAAGCCTGTGCAGAAGTCCTGGAACTCAGGCCTAGATTAGTGTGCCTGTCCCCCTCCCCCGGGACATCAAGCAGACCTCTTCCCCCTTCTTCAGATAGGACAGCTTAATCAGTAGACACAGAAACAATAATATCAATATCATGTGAACAATTCTATTTTAGTTATTATTTAACTAGGGATAAACCAAGTTCTATTTTTTTTTTAAATCTTACCTGAACAGACAGTTGGGTGGTCAGGGATGGCAGACTCTAAATGGGCATCCCTGGCTGAACCACCACGATACTCTGGCAGCAGCGCTTCCTCAAACAGGCTCCGGCCTGGCACCAGTGAAGGAACAGGGCGGTCGGTGACTTAAGGAGAAAAGTCTTGATCCTTAAAAATATCTGGGTTAAAGGTGCCCTAGAACTTCTTTTTAAAAGATGTAATATAAGTCTAAGGTGTCCCCTGAATGTGTCTGTGAAGTTTCAGCTCAAAATACCCCATAGATTTTTTTTATTAATTTTTTTAACTGCCTATTTTGGGGCATCATTAAATATGAGCCGATTGGCTGTGGCCCCTTTAAATTCTCGTGCTCTCCGCCCACGGAGCTTGCGCTTGCCTTGAACAGCATAAACAAAGTTCACACAGCTAATATAACCCTCAAAATGGATCTTTACAAAGTGTTCATCATGCAACATGTCTAATCGCGTAAGTATAGTGTTTATTTGGATGTTTACATTTGATTCTGAATGAGTTTGATAGTGCTCCGTGGCTAAAGCTAACATTACACACTGTTGGAGAGATTTATAAAGAATGAAGTTGTGTTTATGAATTAAACAGACTGCAAGTGTTTAAAAAATGAAAATAACGACAGTCTTGTCTCCGTGAATAGAAAAATAAATGATGGTAACTTTAACCACATTTAACAGTACATTAGCAACATGCTAATTAGAAAGACAATTTACAAATATCACTAAAAATATCATGATATCATGGATCATGTCAGTTATTATTGCTCCATCTGCCATTTTTCACTGTTTTCCTTGCTTGCTTACGTAGTCTGATGATTCAGCTGTGCACAGATCCAGACGTTAATACTGGCTGCCCTTGTGTAATGCCTTTCATAATGTTGGGAACATGGGCTGGCATATGCAAATATTGGGGGCGTACACCCCGACTGTTACGTAACAGTCGGTGTTATGTTGAGATTCGCGCATAAACTCATTACATATTAAGAGAGTAAGAGAGAATGAGAATAAATAAAGGTGTGCGTTTGTGTGTTGTAAAGTCAAACGTGTGTATGTGCGTGTATGGTGGGCGTGGGGGAAAAGAAATCTGATTGGATATGACGTTACAGATGGTTAATGTTTAAAAAAAACAGGCTCAAAATGAGTAAACGCTCAATAAAACAGCTAAATTCAACTGAAATATTTGCAAAAAGACCTAAAACCATTGAGTAGGGATGGAAAAATGAAGATTGTTAAATATTTGAAGCTTTTCTCTTAACGTTTCGGGAAAGGTTTCAAATCATCAAAAGTGTCGAAAACAGTGCCATCTTGTGGCAAGTAAAATTTACAGCAGCCATAAACCTGAGATCGCAGCTCCGTTGTTTTATCCATTAAACACAAATGAAAGCCTGACGACACTAAATGTGTTTATTTCAATAATATAATTCACATCTTAAAGTTTGACAATAAATGAAATGGATCAACAAAAAGAATAATTATAATAATTACTAATAATACATAGCCTACTGAGTTGTTTGATGCAAGTAAATTGTGCTGTTGTGTGTTTATTGTAGCCTATATGACAGAACATATGATGATGTAATATAGGCTACAGGCTTATATATTTAAAATGTTTAGTAAATGGACTTGAACTTTCATATAGTAGTGGTCTGGGTTCAAACATTCTGACAGGCAAAGTGAAGCATTCACATGACTGGAAACAATGTGAGGCTTCGTTTTTCATTAATCACATGTTTCTTTGGGGGGGGGGGGGGGGGGAATCCCTGTTTTCATTAAAATTAAAATATCATTAGTTTTAACTGAGTTTTATATTACAGTAAAAGAGTAGTAAAGTCGTTTATTGGTTGGAATGAAATTGGATGTTTTTGTATGCAATGATGGCACTACATAGAGCAGATCGTGCTGTTTTGGTGGTCCAAAACTTTACTACTCTTTTACTGTAATATAAAAACCTGTTAAAACTAATGATATTTTAATGAAAATATTGTCTCATACATATGCAATTATTTCTTTCCGCATGCCAAGTCGCACTGGATGGCGTTGTTCATTGGTCAGGCATCGACCAATAAAATGCCTTCACCCCCCACCCCCATTCTGCTCTCTCACTTCTGCTTTCAAGTGCTCAAGTCAGTTTTGCTACAGGAATATCGCAAAAAGAGTAGCAAAAGTCAAAGAGCCAGGAATTGAACTTTATGGAGTCAAATTAATGCCTTAAAGTTTTGCACAAAAAATAAAGTTTTGCAAAACAAAAAAAAGAATTGAGCAATAAAAAAATGTTTTGCAAACAAAAATAAAGAATTGCAAAGGAAAAATAAAGTATTGAGCAGAAAAAAATAAGTTTTGCAAACAAAAATAATAAATTGCAAAATAAAATAACGTAGTGCAAAAATAAAAATATAATCAATTACAAAAATCAATGACAGCTGTAATCCTATTTTATCTTTGCCACATATTTTTCATGCTCAAACCTACTAAATCATTTGCAACGCTCATTTTATTCTGCGTTTCAGTCAAGCGTGCGCTCACGATACTGGTTTTTCTTTGCGCTGCACTTTTCTGTGCTGTTCTCTTTATGGCACTGGTTTGACGTGGGGGTGGAGTCAAGAAACGGGGGCACGCCCCCGCGAAACACGTCATCGGCAGGAGACGCAGATCGGAACAGAACAGATCAAGCATAGAGACAGAGCGCATTTATTATAATCTGAAAACCACGCCCACCGGGGGAAAAACAATCCAATCGTCTCCAGGCTGCCTTCTTGTCTTTTCTGACTCATTACAAAAAACAGAACAATGCCTAAAAGCTGCTGTGTGACAAGGTGTACAGCTAACAAGCTAAAAAACCCAGAAATAAGTTTTTATAAGCTGTCGACCCCAAAAAATGAATGTTTAAGGACACAAAAGTGGATACAGGCAGTGAGACAGAGCGCAACGGGTCATATTACTATAAGAAATGCATTGGAGGGGGTCGTAATCGGCGACAACATATGCTAAACAAACCAACAAAAAAAAAACATTCATTATTTTTAACCATGTCAAAGAATTATTTCACCTGTCGCCGATTACGTTCCCCTCCAATGCATTTCGCGGGGGCGTGCCCCCGTTTCTTGACTCCACCCCCATGTCAAACCAGTGCCATAAAAAGATCCGCACAGAAAAGTGCAGCGCAAAAGAAAACCGGTATCGTGAGCGCACGCTTGACTGAAACGCAGAATAAAATGAGCGTTGCAAATGATTTAGTAGGTTTGAGCATGAAAGATATGTGGCAAAGATAAAATAGGATTACAGCTGTCATTGATTTTTGTAATTGATTATATTTTTATTTTTGCACTACTTTGTTTTATTTTGCAATTTATTATTTTTGTTTGCAAAACTTTTTTTTTTTTTCTCGCTCAATACTTTATTTTTCCTTTGCAATTCTTTATTTTTGTTTGCAAAACATTTTTTTATTGCTCAATTCTTTTTTGTGTTTTGCAAAACTTTATTTTTGTGCAAAACTTTAAGGCATTAATTTGACTCCATAGAACTTGTACTGCCAGATCTGAGAGGTTGTAAGCGCCGACTTGAAGCTGTACAGCGAAACTGAAGTAAAGTGCAACAGTAAATGTCTCACACATTTGTGTCTGTCATTTTGTTTATGTGAATGCCATTTTACACATTTGTAACTATTAATCTGCAACTACAACTTCGTAACACGGGTGTTTTGATTGTTGTCTGCGTGTGCAAATCGAAACATTCAGATTTTCACATCAGGACTGTGAGTGTAAATTTCAGTTTACAAATACAAATATTAATACGACAAGTTCTCACATTCAAATCAGCAACCTCTTGTGTTTTGCTACTGATTTACTTCCATATGTGGCCACTAGGCTTGGAAAATCATAGATGGTCATAGTTTTTCCAGGGTGTGTTCTCATCCAGTGATCTGCTGCTGTATTCATGTATCACTTCAGTGGACCGAAGACACTGTAGTGGCTGGAGACGATGTGAGCAGTGGGGTGGGAAAAATAGAAGGACTATGCCGTTTGACAGACAAAAGTCAATTGCTCCCACAGAAAGGTGTGACCAGTGATTGTCCAGGAGGAGCAGCACCTTCGACTCCAGGGTCACACGGGTGTGTTTGGCAAAGTGCTGGAGAAAGGCCAGAAAGTCCGTATCCTGCATCCACCCTGAGATATTTGCAGAGCCAGCAGAGCCAATGGGACCATTTCTCACGAAGTGGTCGTGGAACATCTTCCTGGGAAAGATGAAGTATGGGGGGATGCAAGTGCCTTGAGCATTTACAGCGAGGGCAATGGTGACCAAAGTCCCCCTCTCCCCAGAGGTCACTGCACCGACCTGGCGCTTCCCCTTGGTGGCGATTATTTTATCTGGCATTTGGACCGTCGTGGTACCTGAAAATGAATTATAAACTTTGATGAGCTTTCATGAACATTTGTAGATAATTGTATACCTAGGTGTGTGTGTATTATTGGTGTTTGTACAGTGGGTACAGAAAGTATTCAGACCCCCTTAAATGTTTCACTCTTTGTTATATTGCAGCCATTTGCCAAAATCATTTAAGTTAATTTTTTCCCTCATTAATGTACACACAGCACCCCATATTGACAGAAAAACACAGAATTGTTGACATTTTTGCAGATTTATTAAAAAAGAAAAACTGAAATATCACATGGTCCTGAGTATTCAGACCCTTTGCTCAGTATTTAGTAGAAGCACCCTTTTGATCTAATACAGCCATGAGTCTTTTTGGGAAAGATGCAACAAGTTTTTCACACCTGGATTTGGGGATCCTCTGCCATTCCTCCTTGCAGATCCTCTCCAGTTCTGTCAGGTTGGATGGTAAACGTTGGTGGACAGCCATTTTTAGGTCTCTCCAGAGATGCTCAATTGGGATTAAGTCAGGGCTCTGGCTGGGCCATTCAAGAACAGTCACGGAGTTGTTGTGAAGCCACTCCTTCATTATTTTAGCTGTGTACTTAGGGTCATTGTCTTGTTGGAAGGTAAACCTTTGGGCCAATCTGCGGTCCTGAGCACTCTGGAGAAGGTTTTCCTCCAGGATATCCCTGTACTTGGCCGCATTCATCTTTCCCTCTATTGCAACCAGTCATCCTGTTCCTGCAGCTGAAAAACACCCCCACAGCATGATGCTGCCACCACCATGCTTCACTGTTGGGACTGTATTGGACAGGTGATGAGCAGTGCCTGGTTTTCTCCACACATACTGCTTAGAATTAAGGCCAAAAAGTTCTATCTTGGTCTCATCAGACCAGAGAATCTAATTTCTCACCATATTAGCAAACTCCATGCGGGCTTTCATGTGTCTTGCACTGAGGAGAGGCTTCCGTCGGGCCACTCTGCCATAAAGCCCCGACTGGTGGAGGGCTGCAGTGATGGTTGACTTTCTACAACTTTCTCCCATCTCCCAACTGCATCTCTGGAGCTCAGCCACAGTGATCTTTGGGTTCTTCTTTACCTCTCTCACCAAGGCTCTTCTCCCCCGATAGCTCAGTTTGGCCGGACGGCCAGCTCTAGGAAGGGTTTTGATCGTCCCAAATGTCTTCCATTTAAGGATTATGGAGGCCACTGTGCTCTTAGGAACCTTAAGTGCAGCAGAAATGTTTTTGTAACCTTGGCCAGATCTGTGCCTTGCCACAATTTTGTCTCTGAGCTCTTCAGGCAGTTCCTTTGACCTCATGATTCTCATTTGCTCTGACATGCACTGTGAGCTGTAAGGTCTTATATAGACAGGTGTGTGGCTTTCCTAATCAAGTCCAATCAGTATAATCAAACACAGCTGGACTCAAATGAAGGTGTAGAACCATCTCAAGGATGATCAGAAGAAATGGACAGCACCTGAGTTAAATATATGAGTGTCACAGCAAAGGGTCTGAATACTTAGGACCATGTGATATTTCAGTTTTTCTTTTTTAATAAATCTGCAAAAATGTCAACAATTCTGTGTTTTTCTGTCAATATGGGGTGCTGTGTGTACATTAATGAGGAAAAAAAATGAACTTAAATGATTTTAGCAAATGGCTGCAATATAACAAAGAATGAAAAATTTAAGGGGGTCTGAATACTTTCCGTACCCACTGTATATAGTTACATATTTATTTTGTTTTATATTCACTATATCTGTTATTTATTTATTTGTATATGCATTTATTATAGCTAGGTGTGTGTAGTGTTTTTATATAATTGCATATTTATTCTCCTCAGTTTTATAATCTGTATATATGTATCTGTAGCTACAATATGTATGTGTTATCACGGTCTATAGTTTATATCTGTTATTAAATTTTATACAGCAATGAATTTGTCTTGTGTATTTTAAACCACTGAATCACTCTAGCTTTTTAAGTTTAATGAATTGTAAATTTTACCAGTCTCATCCACATTCCAAATGTCCTTTGCTTCAAAAAGGTAGCGGGCCAGAACTGTCTGCAGCTTTTTAAAAAAAGCTGTCACATTTGTTTTATTGAAGCTGGTGGAGCGGGACATGATGGTGGCTTGAGGTCGGCGAATGGACAATGAATTGTTGCGTTCAAGGAAGGAGGTGAGCCAGTCCTTTCCCGTCCCATCCACTTGGATATTTGCATCCATAACTGCTGGCCAATTCATATGCAAATTTGCACACCTAAAACAGTAAAAAAAAATGGTTAGAAGGAGATTGTTTATGACATGTTTAAGATAAAATAAGACTACTGATTCTTCACTGGGGATTTTTATATGTTGCAGCAGCTTCAGAGACAAAAAAATTAAATAGTGGAAAAATGAAACAATTTACAAAGATTTGGCAAAAATGTTAATAAAAAAATTAAGATAAAAATGAAAGATCTATTTAAAGAACATACAAATCTCACATACTGATAAGCATGTAAAATTGTTTTAGTAAGAGCAGTAGGCCTATGAGTGTTTTTTGCTGTAGCTTATAACACAAACCTTCTTAGGAGACAGGCCAAAATGAATATCAGATGCCCTCTTAATATAAGCCTGCAGCTTCCTCTCTTGGTCCACAGAGAAGACTTTAGAATGTGATCTATACCCTGGTGGTCTAGTCTTCTCCCTACTGGTCTCTGTCCTCCTCCTGCAGTATCTGAGCAAAGTGACATGGCATATGTCATGCGACTTAGCGGCTGCCCTGAGACTGATGTTGCTGACAGATATGTCCAGAAATGCCCTCTCATAAATGTCTGGTTGAATCAGACCCCTGTCTGTCTTTCTGACCCTAACTCTCGGCATATTCTGTTGGTATAATATGACAAAAACATGTTTTAATAAATGCTGCATTAAACACAAAACCACCACATTAGCAGCGGGACAAAAGTAACAAGTGTTACTTTCGTCA